>NC_003076.8:5151515-5454545 GCF_000001735.4 Arabidopsis thaliana | reverse complement strand
AAGTTTATTTTGGAAATTTTCCCTTAAAAATAATAATTTGCTCTTCAGTGTCTTCATAGACTTTTTTTGGTAAGACAACAAATTCTATTGTATAATATTCATACCAAACAACAGCAGCGGCGTTTTCACACGACTCCAATTCCCGACCGCGTTTAAGATTAACATGGTACACAATTCTCTGATCTGACCAAAACTGAAGACTCTTTGCAAAAAAAAAAACATTTTTTTCTCCCTACAAAAAGCTAAAGACAATGTGACATTTTTGATAGAACCAAAGACGTGAGCTTTTTCAACCCGTCATTCCTGGGAAGAGCTGCGATATCTTGTTGAACACATCCATTACCTGCAATCAATGTATAATAACCTCAAATTTCTTAAAAAAGTAATCGCCTTTTTGGGCAATGGAGAAGTGGCAGTATTATTACCTCTTTGTCGTTTTGGTACTTCATGATGTTCATTGGGTTCTCTGAGCACTGCAACAACAACAAGAATGTAATTGGTTTCTGTTTTGTATGAAGAAAGAAGTGGGGTAAAATTAAGCAATTCTCTTATTCAGGTTAAAAGAAAACGTACTTCCATTAACGCTGCTTGGACTCTAGGATTCTGGAATGCCATGGCAACATCAGGGTTCTCCATGATCTTAGATATGACTTCTTCTGGAGTTAGTCCTATTTGATCTGACAAATACAGATTCAATCATTGAGTATCAGACCTATTTAACGTACTATTAACTTGGTACAAACTGAGATTTGTCTTACTGAATTGTTGCTTCACTTCAGGACTATTCAGGTCAAAATTCTTCAATGTATCTGTCATTCGCTTGTCCCATTCACCACTCCCACTCATATTATTCCTAAATTCATGAAAAGAAACAAACAAGAGTATTTCTTAATTACATAGTTTAGACATTCTTAAAAGCAATGGAAACAACTAAATTGTTCGTAAAATGGAGCTCTTACAACATGTCCTGTAGTTGTTGACGGTACTGAGGATTTTTAAGCATCCCTACAAAATTCCAAGCGGAGACAATAAGTACCAAACTGTATTTTAAATTTAGATAACCATTGGATCAACCTATAAACGAATTACATCATTCAAAAGCTAGTCATGTAACCTTTAGTCTTTAGAAATATGTAAAAATGAGGACTAATAAAAGAATGATAGCAGGATTAAATATTAAAAGACTTACATTTGAAAGTTTCTGGGTTCCTCATCTCCTCAGGCAAGTATCTGCATTTATACATGCAATGTTACCAAATGTCCACTAAGCAACCAGTTTTAAAGATAAACTTAATGGATGCATTTAAAGACAATGTGCTAGGGAAGATGAGTTACGGGTAAACCATCTTCTGGACTGTTGGATCTTCCATCATTTTCTCTAAAGCTTCTACAGATAAACCCGGCCCTCCTTTCCCACCACCTGTGTAAACAATAGACAGACTCAGGATTCAGTTTTAAATTTAGAATAAGGAAAAGAGAGACAATAACGTGAGCATATAAGAAAAAAGAATCATAACACATGAGATATGAAACAGATTGCCAAGGTAATATCCTGCAAGTCTTATATGGTTATACCAATACAGATCAACGACTAGCAGAAGGACAAAAGTAACGGAGTAGATCCTTTTGAAGCCAACTCATTCCTCTTTATCACCAATTTCATATCTTCCTTTGTTTATAATTGTTGGCATATGCTATAAAATAAAATTGAAATCCGTAGCCTTAATCATGAATCATGCACAGTGCGCTGATAGTGATGAAAACTGAAATTCAATAACTCACCCAAAGATTGAAAAACCTCTGAAGCAGTGGCACCATTTGCCGGACCAGCTCCATTTTGCAAGACCTTCACCCAGAGATCAATAAGAGAGCATAGAAGGTTAGCAAAACTATGTCACGTTTTTAAATCACCACTTGGTGTGCTGTGGAAATACAAAAGAAAACGAAACTTACATCCTCAAACAAGCGAGTTTCTTTGGGGGAATTAGTTTCAGAGACTTCTGCATAGTTGCTAAATGGGCTTTCTTTTGTGGTTTCCTCGGGTGAAATGTCTTCAAAGGCTGCATCCAAAAGTAAATCAGCTTCCAAGTTAGAAGCTTGGAAAATGAGAAAGGAAGAAAGTCAAAATTGAGAATACAAATGAAAAGACGTTGATTTCTGAAACAGAAAAAGAATCTACCATAGTTCTTTTCTTCTTTCTTCTCTTTGCTTGCCTCTAAGACAACACTTGGCTTATCCACCTCTATATCCTTTGCAGGTGTAGGTTTCGGTTTAGTTGAAGGAGGTGTCTCTACTTTTGTCGCTGTCACATCAACGGTAGCACCTGAAGACTGGGATTGAGATTGGAATGGCGAGGAAGCAGGACTTGTTTGAGGAGGAAATGGAAACGGAAAAGGTGATCCTGATGGGAATCCAGAATTATTAAACTGGCTATTTTGCGTATTCATTTGGTTCATCATCGTCTTCATAGCTGTTTGCATTGCATATTTCTAAACCAAAGCAAAAAAAAAAATCCAAAGAGAGTAACAGCCGGTTAGAGAATAATGAGAGAAAGCAATGACAACTTGTATAATATATTTCAATCAAATACTGGAGTTGCGAAAATGACTATAAGTCTGAATACCTGAGTTGCATCACTAAAACCATAATGGTATGTAGGTTACCATCTACGAATCAAGTGACTACCCAAAAAAAGAGAGGCAAAAGTTCGATGCTTATATAAACGGTTCAACAAGTGTGAGCAAACAGTTCACCTTGTTAAGATAACCAGTTTAGTGAATAAAACTATCTCAGATACATGAGCACAATACACTAGAGTTGACATGAAGCATAAAATCGTGGTTCTGCAACAGACTAGAGAACAAAAGTCCCGTAAAACCAGAGGGCCAAGTATCTGTACCTTTAAATTTGAAGTTACCTGCAATGCCATCAGAAAAGAAAAAAGGTCAAGCACTTATTAATCAATATTGAAGCAAGAAAGAATATTTATAGAGGAAAAAAAAATTAGGAAGGAATCTTGATACTCACATATGAGAACAAAGCTGATAGACCAACACCAACACCAATCCAGAAAAGTGGTGATCCTCTACAAGAAAAAAGAAAAAACACAATTTAATAACCAAGAATCAAACGACATACAAACTAAGCACATTGTCCAAAACCAGGAAAATTACATGGTTGATGAAGATGGTGGTGGCACAGGCACACTAGGGGAAGCAACAGAAGTTGTCTGTTGATCACGACTCGAAGAAAATATACTTGCAAAAGCTTTGCTTCTCTGTTTCACAACCACTGCAAATCGAACATAAACTTAAAGTAAACAATTCTAACAATGAATGGTTTCTACAAGAATTCAAATTGCAAATTCACAAAGTGTGGATTTTTTTAAGAGATATAGCAATTCATAAGCTCATATTAAACCAGTCGAAAAGGGTTCGCAATTTGAGTTTCAATAAGATAGATAAAAGTAATAAACTGGAAATTTTTCCGGAAAATTTTGGCATTTGCTATAATAGAGTGTCGAGTGGAATTTGCAAACTAACCGATTTCTCCAGTGTTCTCCGGACGCGAAGAGGGAGATTGAGATTGAGCAGAGGCAGATATTTTGGAACACCGGAGGACAATATTAGGAGTCCGACGAGAAAACCCAGTAGGGTTTTTCAGCGAGGAAGTGAAATTGCATCCAATTAACAGCTTTGGAGAAGAAGCTGAGCAAGAAACTAGGGTAAGGTTCTCCATATCTAATTGTTTCTTTGGGAGAAAAAGAAACAGAAGAAGGAGAGCCTAAAACAAATTCTGGTGGAGAAGATGAAAGATATGATGAGGAAGAAGGAAACGAAGAAGAAGAGATTTTGGTCTAAAACCACGAGGTTTGAGTTTAGCACTAGACTTGGATCCAGTGTAGCTAAGTGTACTGAAACCTTTTTACAAATTAACAGGTGGCGATATTTTCACCGTCAAGATCAATGAGTTTTATTTATAAACCAAGGGTGTGATGTGAGTGAGAAACTCTTTCGAGATTATTGCAAAAGCCATCCCCCACTTTTTCTTTTTGTTATGTTATAGCCCGTATCTATTTTAAGAATCAGTGTACACTCATTTTTGTAGCAGAAAATCAATGATGTTAGTACTGTGATTCAGATTTTTCTATATACTGTGTTCTTTTTCTTTTTTTCATCCAGAATTTTTCCATTGTATTATAGGTTGTGAAATACAAAGGGTGGAATACAAATTTGAAACACAAAGCCGGCGGAAAACAAAAATATCTCCGGAAACTAAACCTAAAGAAGGGAAAACTTAAGACGAAAAACGAATAAAATTACGAACTATGGAAACAAGGGGAACCACAGATGGATTAGTCCCCAATTAAGCCCATACATGAGAACAACAAAATTGGCTAGGTTTTTCGTTGTGTTTCTCGTCCAAACGAATGAGACTACGCCCAAATGGGACTAATCCATTTGTAGTTATACTGTTGTGTTTTTCGGATTGTCCAAAAAATTGAATACTTAGTTCAAAGCTCACAATGAACAGGTTCAAGAGCCTTACGCCTTTAACATTGATTTAGGATTAGAGAGTCTGGAACCGTTGCCGAGTTACATAGTTTACACATTTCTTATTAGAAAAGAGTTTTAGTAATAAAGAAAGATACACTTTCATATAGTTTCTGAATATTATTATGGAAGTGTAAGTCTCCTATATGTAACTCGTTCACCTTCATCATCAAATTGGTTTACACAGTTTGTTCCATATGTCATTCCCAAAGTACATTGTTCTGTCAAATTATTCCACCATGTGGTAAACATCGAATAATGCTCTCTTCTATTTTCCCAATTTTTTGTGAATTTTCCCCAATTCGAACATAAAATGACATTAAAATTCCTAACTCAATATCTTTGTAAGAAGAAACCCACTCTTGGTTGGATACATATCAAGCATCCAAAAAAGATCACAAAGTAATCTTACAAATCAGCTACGTTTAACAATATCGAAGACAAAAACAGAATTCATAGCTGCTTCTCAGACAAAGGGCACAATGATTCCACATATGAGTGCTTGAGAAAATGATAATGTTCTTCAAGATTTAAACTAAGAAAAATATCGAACAAGAGCTCTACACTGATCTCTTCCTTGATCTAAAACACAAAGGGAAACAAATCCCCTTCAAGTATTTTAGATCAAAGTGTCATCAAGCAATACATATAGCTCAAGAACTCTTTCTTTGGATTAAATCAAGAAGAACCACATCACATTCTCAAGCCCATCTTTTCAGTGTGGTTAAAGCAATATAATCATCATAGAACAGCCAAAAAAACAAACCAATTTTTTTTTTTAAAACAACAAATTTAGAAAAACTGAATATGAGAAAAAGCTGCTTCTCAGACAAGGGCCAAGGTTGTCCACATGAGTGAGCTTGAAAAACGTGAATGTTCTTCAAGCCTCAAACCATGAAAAATGTTGATAAGAGCTCGACATTACTCTCTACCTTAATCTAAACCACAAAGGAGAAAAAGAATCCCCTTCAAGCAACTTAGATCAAAGTGTCATCAAGAAACTCCGAGATCAAATCTAATCTTTCTCTGGTTTGAATCAAGAAGAGCAAAATCACATTCTCAACCCCATCTTTTCAGTGTGGTTAAAGCAAAAAGAATCATCATAGAGCAGCATCAAAAAGCAAATTTTCACAAAACCTTTATTTGAGAAAAGGTTAACACTTTATCATAGAAATTCGAAGATCTAAAATATCCAAACATAAGATCAGAATTAAAAACATAGGAAGATGTCGAATCTCGAGAAAATGCTAGAATCCACGGGAAAAAAAATTCCCAGAATGCTACATGTCCAGAGACTCCAAACCATCAATGAAGATGTTTGATTTAGCATCGGAACATAAGATTTCTTTTAAGCTATACATGAGTGCTAAGCTTAAAGACTCCTATCACAAATCTGTTCCTTATATGCTATTCTTAACCTAAGATTTCGTAGCGAAAAATTCAGATTTTAACAGAAAATCAGAACAAAAAAATCGGATCTTTTCGTGAAGATAATATCTTGCGGCGAAATCAAAGACGAAGTCTTTTATTTATAGCTTAGGGTTTACATCTATGGGCCTTTAGGTTCTATTTTTATTGGCCCATTAGCCCAAATAAAATAACCTTTCTCTTCGCTCCCTCCTGTTTCCCCTCTGTTTCGATGATAAACACACACAAAAAAAAAAAACGATTTCTTTCTTAACTTGTTAATCAGTAAGAGCGTCTCAATTTCAGTGTTTCATCGAATATGCTGAGGTAAGGTCTCCGTTTCACTGGTTATGTTTCAATTTGGCTAAAAACAACTTTTTTATTGTTCATAAAAGTGAGTGACACAAAAGCTTCTTCATGTTTATTACCAGGGTTTCGACAATCTGAGATTCTTCTCCTTGTGTTCATGTCCAAAGGAGATTCCTTTCTTCATTCTCCTTACCTTCTTAACAAACCCTTCTCTCTTATTATCTAATTCGCTTTTGTAGCTCTATACGCAATTAGCAAATTTGGAGAAATCTCGATTATAGCAATTTTCTTCAGTCTCCATGTACTTTTCCTCTGTATTACTCTAATTCAAATGTATAAGATGTGCCATGAACCTACCAACATCTCTTCATCGGAGTCTGATTTTACATTCCTTGAGGAAGACCATCTCCCCTTGACGTCACGGCGGAGTTTATTGCTATCGAGTGAAAGAGTCTCTCAACGTATCGCTGCTTATGTTCCTGCGTGAGTACTGTCATTGGTTTACGTTTTCTTCAATTTCACTTTTCGTTTTTGTTTTCACATATGTTTTCATTTGTTTCTTAGATCGAATGTTGATAGTGTCTTGAAAAGAGAAGAAGAAGATTGCTTCAATGAGCTGGTAACGAAGTCTTTGTTTTTGTTAAATTCAATTTCACTTATGTAAGTTTAGAGAACTGAGTATCTAGTGTCCAGGGTGTAGTGTCAAATTGTGATGCTACTGAATCTGTAAGCACGGAAATATTGGAATCTATGAACATTGGTTGTAGTCAAGGTCTTAAAGATTCTGGAAACATAAGACCACAGAACAACATTCTAGGATGTTGTAGTAATGCTGTAGAGAATTTTAATAGAGTCGGAGAAACTGAAAGGAGTGATGATCTTGAACATCTCACACTGAAGGAGCGGCGCAAAATGCTTCTTGAAAGGTGTTTTATTTTTTAACTTATAATGTCACAAGCTCGGTGGATGGTTTTCCACTTTTTTTTGTCGCCTGCGTTCATTTAGTGTTTCACGGCTCTTATACACCATTCTTGTTGTTGTTGCAGGGTTGCTATAAGGTTGCCTGAATCTAACGTAGAGGTAATCAAAGTGACAAGTTCCCTTGGGTTTTGAATTTTTTTTGTTTGGAATCTATTTGGGCTAACTAGGTGTTTGCTTACAAGTACAGGATAATACTGAAGATTGCGATGAAACTGAACTTTATAAAATAAAAGCGGAGATTTCATGCGAAAATGGGATAGCTTCGTCTTCTGGAGTCCAATTCAGCGGCTTTCTAGAGAAAATTGATTCTGTCCTCTGTAGAAATTTTAGTATATGTTCAGAATCTGGAAGTCAGCTTGGTGGAATTCAAGAGAGTGATATTCCAATATCTCCTGAACGGTCCTTTGATTTGTCACCTGAAGCCAGTCTACCTGAGGTATCCAGCAGCAACAAAAATCCAAGAAAAAGAGTGAAAAGAGTCCAAAGGAATCCTCTACCTTTGAATGAGAATGAAATACAGTCTACTCAAGTAAAGGTTGATCCTTTGGCTGATTGCGTCATGGAGGACAATGACGAGAAAAATCCTGTTACCTCAAAGCAGATACCGGTCAAAAGAGAGGTAGAAACCCATGGTGAAGCTCTTGATGAAAATGAGCTAGATTCTGTGAAACTGAGCTTTCGCTTGAATCGTTGTACATCTGCTCCTACACCTTTTAGGTGTATGAAAAACGAAGCGGAGACCGCTAGTGAAATGGATGAAGATATTATAGACCACATGAAATTAATTGATCGATTAAAGCTTCGATCTTTTCATGGCTCAGGTCATCATGAAGATCTTAATTCACCGTCCTCAGGGTTTAGCTTCTGTACATCTGATGAGTACGTTAAACCTTCGAGGGTATTTCGTCCTTGGAAGCGGAAGAAAACCGCCACGTGAGTCTCTCTGCTGTATCCATCGCCTCATGTGTCTCTCTCTTTTGATTATCTCTGTTTCTTTTGTGATCTTATAATATGAAATAACCATTTCAGGGACTCAATTGAGACAGCTTTGGAGGAAGATGCTCCTGGTCTTTTGCAGGTATCATGGTTTTCTTCTAAAAGAAATAGAATCTAATGGAACTTCTGCAAATTAGATTTCTTAAAGCACATGTGTTTTCAGGTACTGATTCAACAAGGGGTAACAGTTGATGAACTTAGGCTTTATGGGAATGAAGGTGGCGATGTTCCCTCAGATGATTCACTTCTCAATGAGAGTTTCTCGGAGCTCGAAGATGTGATCTCGCAGGTAAAATAATCCTTTTTTGTTTCAAAGGTAGTTTTTTCCCCACTGTGTCAAAAGATTGAATCGTCTTATCAGCTTTTCTACAAACGCGAGACGGGCACGAAACTACTTAATTCAAGTTTCTCAAAAGCTTCAAGAACTAGCTATTGCTTGACCTGTCTATTCTCCCTCATCGAACAGGTTAAAATCCTCATCCCCGTCTTCTCGAATTGTTATATATTTCTCTTTATTCTTAACTTGCTTCCTCTTGTTTTCAAGGCGCGGTATTTGCAGTTCCGCAAATGGCCTGTTGAGTGGGGCTGGTGCCGCGATCTCCAGTCTTTCATATTCGTTTTCGAGAGACATAACCGGTAAATTAACTCTCTTTTCCTTGTCATTGCGGCTAAACTGAACTTTTCATGGATCTTTTTGTGTTACACAGTATAGTAATGGAACGGCCTGAATATGGCTACGCAACATACTTCTTCGAGCTCAGCAATACTGCATCAATCAGATGGCAGGTCAAACGGTTAGTCTTGGCCATGAAACTAGCAAGTTGTGGCCGATATCAGCTGATTGAAAACAAGCCGTTACTGGTAAATTCATTTCTCTCACCGGTTAATATGATCCAATATCTTTTCTAAGGTCTATTATTCTGAACTCTCTCTGTAACTCGGGGTGGGATAATAAGGTAGGAGAAGATATGACTGCAGGCGAAGCAGAAGTTCTGATTAAGTACGGCTGGGTTGCAAACACGGGACTAGGGACGATGCTAAACTACCGCGATAGAGTCTACCACGACAGGAAGACCCAAAAACCGACATCAGAATGGAGATCTAAGATTTCTGAGCTTCTTATTGATGGCTATAACAGTGGAACCATCGTCTCTACTCTAATTGCACCTCATGATGATGATATTGATGACGCCGGACTTGACATGGAAGATGTTAAGCTTGAGCCTTATTGAAGCTGTGAATCTGTTATAGAGTCTTCTTCAACTGTTGATTGTTTATTTACTTGGTCAGCTAAATTTAATCGGATCACAAACTACAATAAGCGAAAAAATTTCCCATACTTTCTTTTATTACCAACAGGTTCCATATTTTCCTACAATTGTCACTATAGTTGTGTCTAGTCGTAGTTAACGTATAAAGATGCTCGCAGTGTAGCTAGGCAATATAGAGGATCTTACTCTGACGCGTGAGACAATAAGATGTTTTACCTCTACGGAGCTTTTGTGTAGCCCAAAATATGAATGAAGAAGACTTGATCACATTTTGAGACTTTACTGCATTTACATTTTGCATGTTACGAATACCGTAATACGACATATCTATATCTAAAGATTATTTTCTTCAACCACGTTGAAAGATTAATATTTCTTATAAACTAGAGTTACATTCATATTTTTTTATGTAATTTTAAATAATATTTTAAGCACATAAACATAATGTATCGCAAAAGAGGTATTTTGTTTATTCATATTGATAAAAGTCATAGAATGTATTGACATTATATGTATAAACACAATAAACCACTTAATTACTATACATATTTTTTGTATCAGTTGCACGAAGAAAGAGTGAATAATATATAGGAATATTTATATATTATCGTTTGGTAACTTTGCAAAAGGGATTGTTCTTTTGTTTTTAAAGGTGTGAATTGTTTAGCCAATGTGTCACAACAATAAGTAGTAGAACGAAAATATACTCATTCACCAACTTCAAATGTATTACAATCATTGTCGTCGTTATCAATTTTTCGTTTCCTATCATTCATTTAAAAAAAAATGTATCCACCAACCTAACAGTTTAGTATTTAAAATTCTATGAAATTAATAAATTCCCTTATCTTCTTCCTTTCTCTTCTCTTTAGTCCATCATTCACAGTTCCACTATCATCCCTTTTGCTCTTCTTTGTGACAAGTCATGCCTAAGCAATGATCATATTTGTTATAAGAAAGCTTCATATACATGCACTCTTTTCTCCACTTTCTTTGTATTTTATAAATCTTATTTCCTTAAGAAAATATATTATATACACTTTATGGTATAAAAGGCATTTGTGGTTTTTAATTCAACCAAAACATCGAAAAAGCACTTTACTTCTACATTTTTTTTCAATATAGAATTAAGTCATGGTTCATACACATGATTTTTTATAATTAGGGTAATGTAACAGTTGTGGCCTTAATTTACGTAACTTTTAATAGATTTATAATTGTAATCGATCTTTAACTAGCGTCAGCAGCATATATATATTACTGTATATTACGACCAAACCAGGCCGAACTGGCATGGTTTTGATGTTTGATGAGCTCTACTCGTTAAAAAGTTGATCTTCTGACATAAAATTATGTGGAGTAATAACCGTTGAAAAAATAGATTTCTAAGAATCTTAGATACCGAATATTCATTTCACTTTTTTAGAAGATGAAGACCAGTTATTCAATCTATTCCTAGGTTTTTCTGTTATTTGGTTTTAATGGAGAAGTGTTGGGCCAAAATTAATCAAATCATGATTCGTCAGCTTACATGGTGAACATTTTAATTAAACTATAGCATCATCATCACCATGAATATTTTTTGGAAAAGGGTTTTCTAACATAGGCGCCATGAATATGATCGGCAAAAAAAAAACTGATGTTATACACTTATACTGTGGTAACCGAAAGTACAAAATGTCGATCTTTCTTTATGAAAAGATGGTTTGGTGAAGGTAGTTACCACATGTCTATCAATCCCATTCACGCGTGGTCCATTGTCTTAAACTTCATACACATACAAATACATAATTGACAACAGGACCGGTCATATGGGCACAGCCTTATGAAGAAGCCACCGCAGCCTTATAAATATACTCTACATATTTGTTTCTTTACTAATAAAAGTAGGGCTATATTAATATATATGTCTGGAAAATTTGAAAATCAGATATTTTTTATAAATAGTTTAATATTATGTAAGTATGGAAGAGAAAAAAATTAAAATCACAAATATCTTTATATTTTATTTTATTTACCAAATATGTTATTATCTCAAAACACTATTATTATCAGATATTGTAGTCATGATACTGTTCATCAACTATCTGACGACATTATTCATCTAAAATTTAGAACACTATTTATCACTATATTGCATAAAACATTTATAATTTATGTGAATAACTATTTGATTAACATGTTAATTAGTATAGTATCGCGCTAAATACATATAACTATTTGATTAACATGTTAACTAGTATAGTATTACGATAAATTTATATATATCGTATTAAACTATTACCATATCATACAAATTAATATGAAATAATCAAATTAAAATTATAATAACATGTTATATTGAATATAACGTGCTAACATATTAAATATCTGAATAATATTTACATAATATGGTAAAATAGTTGATATATAGTGAAATTATACCAATAATTGATACATAATATATTTGGTAATTTAAACAAAGTAAAAATGACAGTTATCTTCAAATTATAATAACATGTTATACTGGACATAACGTATTAACATATTATATATCTGAATAATATTTTATAAATATGATAAAATAATTGATATATAGTGAAATTTATAACAATAGTTGATACCTGACATATTTAATAAATTAAACAAAGTAAGGAAGATAGTGATGACTTTAATTTTTTTCTCTTTCATATTTATCTAGCAAAAATCTAACTTTTACATTCTGAACATATCCATTGATATTTTCCATAAAAATAAGATTATAGGTTACGGCCACGTGTCTTTTTGGTTTTAAGGATGGTTCCACTTAAATATATGAAAACATACTGGTTAGGAACAACAAACGCTACTAATAAAAACAACATATCTAAAATATACTGAAATTTTACTTTAAGAAAACAAGATAGTGAAATTTACTAGACGTACTTAAAATATAAACTATTTTCAAAAAAAAATCGATTTGCTTAAGATATCGTATTATGACAAAAATAATTGTCATCGGTTACGACATGGTCAATCATCATATGTAATTACAAAATTTAACATATTACAAAATATCATTCTACTATCAACAACAGACAACTTTAGTACTTTAATTGTTCTGGTTAAACCTTTTTTGGAAATCACTTATTGGTACAAACGTATATATTCAAAACTATGACATATGAAATATGATTCTAGGCTAGCTATATGCATCACAGAAAAAAAAAAAAAAAAAAAAAAAAAAAAAATTGTGCATTTGTTATCTATAAACATATTAAATCTGACATGCAAATTAGTTATCTTAAAAACTTTCATCTTTTGAATTATCAGCTAATAAACATACAATTAAGCTACCAATACCATATATGTAAACATATTTTTAACAAACATATTTTTATTTTTTTGAATATGGTTAAAGGAAACCCTATTCTTTTTATTTCGTGTAGCGGCCTGCATAGGTCACCATCGAGACAGAAGTGTTGAAGAAACACATGTGTCATCACCACTGTATGTAATATGTACGTGAGTATGCATAAGTGTAGTGCGGACTGATACATGCGTGGGTCGGTGTATTTTCGTACTTTACTAAATACTTTTGATTAATCATATGATCACTTATGAAAATTAACCAGATCGTCTATTTTTGAGTTTTACAGATCCGATATATGGATAAATCACTATTATGAAAATTTGAACATACGTGAAATTATTTCATACTCTTTAACGTGTTCATTATTTAAGTTTATAATATCGGACTGCTATTGGACCAGTCAAATTAAAACATGAACCTGGTTCGGAAAATTAAATTGTCAGAACGAAAAATATTCTTTATAAAACGTTGATTAACGTGAACCATGTAACTTTTGGTTCCTTTTGAGTTCGGTATAGACTGGCAGCATCGTCTAAAACATGATTATTATTCTGATTGCATATTTGCGGTGTGAAAAAAAACACGAAACATATGAAATGTAAGAAAACGATTATAGACAAAAGTAGGTGTCATAAGATAATCCAAAATGTATTTGCCACTCTTTTATCTTTTACATTCTTTATATCACATTTTAGGTTTTTACATCAACGTAAACCTTGTTAGTGACACAGCAGTAATGCTAACCGCTAGAATATGAAAGTTCATTTAAGTTTGTTGGAAAGGAAAATATATATATGAAGTGAGTGAAGCAGTCGATGGTCCACCACAAGTGCTTTTGAATTTGACGTGAGATTAAGAATATTTGGTAGGTGGAGTTTATTAATAAATCCTAAGAGATTTCAATCATGATTGTGTTGTGACGTTGTTCTCCGAAGTCTTATCATATATATATATATATAGCAATGGATTCATCACCATGACGCCAACATTGTATCATCATTTAGTATTTCCACTTTTACCCGAAAATTTTACGTATCTATAAGCAAATTCCAACTTTTTTGTTTGGTATAAATGGAACCGAGGTTGTTAAAAGAAGAAAATGGGACTAAGGTAGTATATAAGTAGCCAAGGAAAATAAAAAGTCTTTTTGGATAAGTCGTAAAATGTTAAGGTTTAAGAATATTCATTATATAATCGATGATGACTCAATGGAGTAACGTTTTGGAATGAAATTTAATTAATATCAATTGGTATATTAGGTTAAACTTTAATGGTGTTTTATATATATTTTTCCAAAGAAATATTTCGTAAGTGAAGGAAAAAAAACAGAAAAAACGATCTGTCCACAACTGCAATCTTTATTACATGTATTGTACACCATAATCCACTAAACTGCAACACCAAGCCAACCCCAAATCCCCCCACTACTTCAAGAACAAAAAAAAAAAATCTAATTAAAAAAACATCAAGAAAAAACTAAAAGCTAGAGGAGATCAAATGTCCATGAATCTTGATCTAAAACCATTCTTGAACATCCATTTCCATTTCCAATAAAACCATCATCATGTTCATTCATAAACATATCCAAGCTGCTCAAATCATTGATGTCCCACAAGTTCATCGTATCAACAGTACTGTTGTTGAACTTGCCGTCTTTGCTAATATCGTCCCCTAAAGAATCATCGGATGAAAGCCACTTGAGGTCAAGAATCTCCATTTCATCAAAAAACTTGGAGAACTCATCACCCGGTACTACTGATGATATACACGACGACGTAGAAGAGGAAGAGGAAGAAGGAGAAGTAAATTTACTAGTGTTGATATTGACATTATCATCATTAGAATGATGATGATGAGAAGAAGAGATGTCGATCAAGATCTCATGTGGATTGAGCAATGGGACTTCATCAATGCAAAACCCATCACCAGACACTGATGTGTTGTTCTTCTCCAAAGCTTGCTCTAATTGATGTTGTTCTTGTTCGTCTTTGGTTTGTTGATCTTGTTTTGGGTTCTTGTCATCATGAGGCACTAAACTTTTCTTTCTCCCTTGAGCTTGTTGTGAAGCTTCTTGTTCAGAGAGAGGCTTATGGGTCAAAGGGTCAATACCCATTTTCCTTAGCTTTTTCTTTATGTGTGTGTTCCAATGGTTCTTTATTTCATTATCAGTTCTTCCTGGTAGATGAGAGGCAATCTTTGACCATCTGCACACACACACAAAATAAAAGTTAAAGATTCAAAATCATATAAGCTTAAAATTTAGTAAATATTTCGACTGTTCAGTCATTTTCATCAGACCAACTAAATTAAACTACTCGGCTTAAAAAATATGACTAAATAAGAGATGTGATAGGTAATCTTTTTCGTGCGAAAGATGAGATAAAGTTCGAGTCTAAATACGACTAAATACGACTTTTGTGTTTCTCCGATAACTTGAGAATATTGTAATATAATGGTCATATATATAAACTTTATATACTTTTATTATGAGTTAGTTAGAACGTCATAGTTAAAGTAAGTAAATTATTGTTTGTAGAATAATTGTTTTCAGGAGAAAGAGAATGAACCTATTGCCAAGTTGCGCATGGAGATTAATGACCTTTTGTTCTTCATATTCTGATAAAAGACCTCTTTTTAAATCAGGTCTTAAATAATTTATCCATCTTAATCTGCAGCTTTTACCACACCGCAATAGTCCTGCATTTAATTTGTAAACAAAGTAATTAAATCAACGATCAATTTAATTTAAACTTAAAAACTATAAAACTAAAATTGATTAAAAACCAAATAATAGCGTGTGAGGACCACGAAAATCAAACACTGATTGTATCAGCCAAACACTATGATTAACAAACTAATAATATGTTTTGAAATCAGAAAAAGGGATATATATTCCATTGCAAAAAGTAAGGTGAGAATTATTGTGATTTTCTTGCGTTGAAAATATATTTAAAATCAAATTATATTTTCTTAATTATTGGCGCATAACCTATTAGTATATGTGTCTAAAGAACTCATGAAAACTACTAGGTAATGAATAAAAAAAAGGTAAATAAAATAGGAATCAGTAGGAGTGAGATGGGTCTATAACTGAAAAATCGGAAACTTGAATGAAAACAACAAATGTACTTTTTTCAAAAAAACAAAGAAAGTAGTATCGTTTTCGTCGGTAAGATTTAAGGTAAAGAAAAAGTGTGAAGCAAAACTGAAATTTCTAAACATGAGCCATCACAAACGGTGTCTTGTTAAGTTAAGAGAAAGAGAGATAATAAACCAGAAAGCTTGGGAAGAGCTCTCCAACAGCAATGGCCATTGGTGAGGATGAAGTTGATGAGCTTCTTGTCTTCTTCAATAGTCCATGGCCCTTTCTTTAACCCTACTTTGTCACAACATGGTTGCCTCCCCATCTCTCTCCCTCTCTCGCTAAATATATATATACCTACTTTATATATAGAGATATGATCATATATGTTACCTAATATACTTATAATATGTTGTATTTCCAAGACTAAAGAGGCTACACAACAACCTATATATAGAGAGTGAGAGAGATGTCAAAACCATGTTTGTGGTTGGACCTACATTTCTTCTCGTATCTTCCTTCTATTAATTATAAATCTATCCAACCTTTTAATCCATATTTTTACATATGGTCATAAGTGATATTTATCGACATTTAGATCATGTATGTCGTTTTACGGACCATCGGAATATCTACAATTCTACATAACATACTAATTAAAAAAACCATTAAACTGAAGAAAAAAAGCAGATGATGAAACTGTGTATGAAATGTGTATATATATAATTCTTTTAATAAATCGTCCAATTTCTATATCACATTTAATTTGATGTAAAACAAAAAAAATCTTGCAACATTTTAGTCAAATTATTGGAGTTAAAAACAAATACGTGTAAGCGAGTGTGATCACGCCTAAAGTTCTTTTTCCTTAGACAAAAACACCTCATCAGCCAATGTTGTCTTCTTCGCTTATGTCTCAAAACTCGAATCTCATAATTTAAAAAAAAAAAGAGAGTTCTGTTTAGTTTTTATCAAACCAGAAGAAACAAATCGTATTTTACTTTTGTAATTAAGTATAATGTGATTGGCGGGTTTTAGTTAGCACTAAGTGGTGGGTTTTGTATTGTTTGTTTGTTGTTATTGTTGGTGGTGCCAACACAAACCTACGGTACCCATGACGTCACCATAGTGGTACGTGTTCCCAATATATAATCCCACCTTTGTCATTATTTCGATATGGTAAAGTTTATTTAATAATTTGATATTTTGTGTATTTTTATCACTTCGATATTCGCTGGGAGACTAAATATTCTCTATTAATTTGGATTTATATACAACAAAATACTATAAATTTATTATTTGGTCAGTGGGAAAAAATCTAATCCAATAGGATGTCCTCATACGAAAAACAAATGGGTAAGCTCGAGCCATTGCACCAACTTTGGTCTATTATCAGTAAAATGGCCCAGTTTAAGAACAAAAGGCCAACATTACAAAATGGCCCATAAATAAATTTAATATGTAGTTGGACACGCCTGAATCTTAACCTATTTCAAACTCCAAGAATTTTGTTTTCTTGGGTAAACTCCAAGATGATTATGTTGCTTTGTTTTTCTTTTAAATGGATCGGTATAAACGAATACAACAAAGGTCCAACTCAAGGTAAGACAAAAACGATATGGAAAGAGATAAATAATTCTGACAACAACAACAACAACAATGTCAAGAAAATTTCAACTTGTACAACGTAAACCAATTAATGTAACATGGAAATTTAAGGTAAATTAAGGAACTAAATTAGTAGAGATCGTTAAATATAAATTCATGAGTTGGTAGCTCAATCGATCGAACATAAGCAGATTTCGTAAGAGTCAGGCCAGATTTTGAGTTAAAAGTTAAAACGTTGCAAATGGACTCTAATTTGATTCGTGGCCCGAAAAGATGTATGTGTTTTGATCAGTAATTTCTTAGACATATGAAAAAAATACCAATTAGGCAATTTACTTTGCCATATTGTTTCTTCTACTCCTTTTTGTGGTTGTCAAAAATATTTATTCACTTTGTATTGTTGGCATAATCATTGGCACTGGAGGAGAAACCGCGTCCAATACTGCCTTGATGCGGTGGCCATGTTCTATATCCCTATCGGTCCCAAACAAACTTCTGGAGTATAATTTATGAATCTCAAACATCACGAGTATGTATAACTATTTATGTCCACATAAGTATGCATCTTATTTATATGTTGATGCAATAAACTAATATAATTAGTTTTATCATATTCTGATAGAACTAAATTTCTATTTGGATTATGTGTTTATCTTTTTTTCGTGACCGAACATTTGATGGTACCTCAATTAATTCATTTTCCAGCTCATGTCTAATTAGCATGCATAATTTTTAGAATATGTTATTTATATAAGCTTTTATTTTTTAATAAATTATAGTTATGATTGTCACATACGATAAAATTAAAAGATTATTATGATATTCGGCAACCATCTTCAAACAAACTTTGCACTAAACAATATAAGGAATAAATTATGAGCTGGCAAAGGTTAAAATTTAAGACTTTAGGAAAATGAATCACAAGTTGTAAAGGCTTCAATAGTTTTATATGGATTTGACAGGGTAGATAAGCTATGTGGCATTGTCTTGGGCACATTTGATAACAATAAAATAAAATAAATACTCTTAACATATACAAGTGCATGTGAACCCACATGGATATGAGCTAGATAGAACAAGAGAAAAAATGCTGTGTCCATGACTCGGTGTAAAATGATTTATGCCACCTGATTAACAACTGATCAAAACGTAACACATTCATATTTAATATTAAATAACGTCATTTTTAATAAATATATGATATTTTATGCATTTAAAAAAGAACTCACAGCTTTAGAAACAAAAAATTCGAAATTTACACACAAAAAATACAGAGTTGTTTTTCTTTCTTTTTTAGCATTTAGTAGCAATTGTAATTTCAAATACTAAGTTTTCTGCTGACAAAAATACAAATAGCTACAATTATAATATGGTGCTTCATTAAATTCCAAAATAAATGCTACAACAACGAGAAACATAGAGTTATGTGAAGCCTAAAGTTATAAAATGTTTTGGATGTTAATTAATTCAATATGAAAATATGATGCTTTGACTGATTTTGTCGGTTATCTCTCTAGGTCTAATTATAGGCATATGAATCTCATTCAGTCATTCTCGTACAAGGTCATCACTATCACTTAGCTAATCTACAAAGTTTCAGAAGACTTGTCAACAATATACCATGACTTAATTCTTCATTATATTTTTGATGGCAAAAGTTCAATATTCAACGGATTATTCACCATCACAAGGCTTACTAGTTTAAGCACGTTTTTAAATTTATTACTCTAACTAAATAATTTTCAAATTGAAAAGAAAAAGAAAACCTACTACATATTCGAATGATATGGCTAATGAAACGACTGTTAGTAATTAACTTTTCTTGACATATACCTAAATCTGTTTTAATGACATAAACAAAATGTTTAGTTTATATTCATTTAATGTAGTTATACTATAGATCCATCTCATGCAAATCAGCATATGATATGCGACGTTATTATTTCTTCCCTTGTAAGAGTCGCAGCACACATAATTGTAGCTAACAAGTAACAACTAACACAAGTCAGACTGTTAAGAGTAATCATTTAACAAATGTAGTTACGTTAGTTGATTATGATAAATTTGTGTAACTCTCAATTAATGATTACAAATTTTAACAAGAAACACCAAACATTTTAAGTGTAGATGTGGGACACCATTACAATTCCCATTGATATCGCTTAAACTTACAAACTAACCCAAAATCATCAACTAATTCTTAACTAACATTTTTTATTTACATCTCAACCGAACCAAAATAGATATGTTCTAAGTTATACATGAATGATGCACTCAACTAATTCTTTCACACATTAAGTCCGTAAATGATTTTCCGAAACCCTCTGCATATGTCTTGATCAATACAATTTATAAAGATAGTATATCTTTCTTTCTTTTTTTATTCTTAAAGAGAGTCGCTTGAAATTTACTTTAACGATTAAAGGAAAAATGAAGAAACTTTTGTTTTGATGGCTTCACCAAATTATCTGAATTTGAATTTGAAAGGTGGGGACTAACTTGACAGATTCAACTTAGAAACTTTAAATAGACCCGTTACCTAAAATTATATTTACTCCATGGAGTTTGTAATAAGTATTTAGATACTTAGTCTTAGTCACTAATACAAATAAAACTTGAAATTGAGGAAAGACAGAAAATATGTGTCGTTGACATGCATTTTATGATTGGTCGGAGAGAAGAATCAGACACAATATATCAACAAAATTTGTTTGACAACTTTTTATAATTTACCAACATATAATAATCAGGCTCCTTCTTTTTTGTTTCTGCCGTTTTATTTGCTAGTTCGTTAGAAAGAAAGAGTCAATAGTGGATAAGTTTCATGAAATAAAGTTAAAGTTACTATATTCAAATTGATGGGCCGACCAATAGAAAAGGAGAGATATAATTTGTTTCACACTCAATCAATTTGTATATAAAAAATTTCACTAAAAAAATTAAGAAACACAAAAAAAAAAAAAAAAACTTCAACGTAGATCTCTCAACTGACTTAAAGACCAAACTATATAAAGAAATTCAAATTTAGACCAAACAATTTTGAAATGATCAATTTAGACCCCATATATTGAAAAAGAAAAATACAATCAATCGGACAAAGGACCTGGTGAAGCAGGTGAACGAGAAACCTCCTCGATGAGTCTTGTGACTTCAGGCATTGTAGGACGACTATCTGGATACTGAGTCGTACAACTTATACCGATGTTTAAAAGCCTGATCATGTTCTCATTGCTGTCCGATTGATACCTTGTGAGCTCTGGATCAAACACATCTGATGGTGATTGTTGTTCAGTGATCGATGAAACCCATCTCGGTAAATCTACTCCTTCTTCGTGTAACTGCTGATGCGTTGGAGATTTCCCTGCAAATCAATACAAAAACCAATATATGAATCAACATTTTGACCAAAAATACGGTTTTCAAGATCTCTCTGTTTTTGTGTGTGTTGTTGTACCTGTGAGTAATTCAAGAATGAGAACACCGAAGCTGTAAACATCAGCCTTTTGGGAGATTTTACGAGCATCGGTTACTTCAGGAGCTCGGTAACCATCAATGCGGTTAGGTGTAGAAGTAGGGCTGATCATAGGTGCAAGACAGTAGTCAGAGACCTTAGCTTCAAAGGATTCTGACAATAGAATGTTAGATGATTTAATGTTGCCATGAGATGTTGTCGCGTCACGCGAATGGAGGTAGCTAATTGCTCTTGCGGCTCCTAATGCTATATTGGCTCTCGTTTCCCAATTCAATGGACTTCTGCCACTTCCTTTGTTCCCTACGAATTCATTCCAAAAAATTGGTTTTAAAAAATCTGTAATCACTACTAAAGAATCAAACAATAAACAGAGTTATTTATTTTGTTACCGTGTAACAGCGCAGACAAGCTTCCTCTAGACATGTATTCGAAAACAACGAGCTTTTCGTCGCGGCTGAAGTAATATGCAATCAATGTCACAAGATTGGCATGGCTTATGGATCCAAGAACCTGCAATTTCTCTCTGAACTCTTTCTCAGGAACCACGACATCTCTCAATCGTTTCACAGCCACCACTAATCCGTGATCGAAACTGGCCTTGTACGAAGATCCGAACGTTCCTTTACCAAGTACTTCCGCAGAAGCTTTCAGCAATCCATCAAGATCAAACTCGCCGAAAGATTTCACGAAAAATGTCAGATCTTTACTCACTGCAGCAGGGTTCTTTGATACACCATTTTCAGATGCACCATTAGCCACCACCGCAGGAGGACCATTCGATTCCTTAGCCACGGCTGCTGATGAGGTCGGAACAGGAGCTGCTTCGATGCTTCTCGATTGGACGACTTGCTCTTTCTTCTTCTTTCTACAGAGACAGAACACGATCAAGAAAAGCACGAGAAGCAAGACGAAACAGCCGATCACTATTCCGACAATAGCTCCGGCAGATAACTTGTCGCTTTTCCCTTTTCCTCCAGGCGTCACAGTACCGTTTCCAGTGCCATTGACAGGGCAAGCATCTAACGGCTTCCCACAGAGCAAATTGCCTAAAAAGGCGGTTTTGGGCATACCCGACAACGGATCCGGAATCGACCCGTTTAACTGATTGGATGAGACATTAAACTGTTGAAGCTTAATCTTAATCTCCGGGATTGGACCGGTGAGTTGATTATCCTGCAAGTAAAGAGTAGCTAACCGGGTTGCAGAATTGACATTATCCGGGATCCGACCCAAGAAATTATTCTGGGCGAGATTGATCCGAATAATGTTTGGTAGAGTGAAGAGAAACGAAGGAATCTCGCCGGAAAATGCGTTTCCTTGAAGATACAAGTAACGGAGAAGAGTTAGGTTTGCGAAATCCGGCGGGAGAGGACCGTTAAGAGCATTGAATCGGAATGATAAAGTTTCGAGCTTTGTAAGGTTTCCGATGGCGATTGGTAATGGACCCGATAAACCCACACCGGGTAATCGGAGTGCTGTGACACGACCCGACTCACATTGGACTCCTCCCCAAGTACACGGTGGTGCTGTTAGATTCCACAGCAATGGACGCCCATGAACACCGTCACGAAGTGCGATTAGAGCTCGTCGATCAGCTTCTAGATCTGATGTCACGGAAACGAGACATATAAAGAAGAAGAAGACTGAGAGACCTAAATTGGTCTTGTTCTTCATCTTCTTCTTACCCAAAGCTTAATCCTTTACAACAGTGAACGCCTCTCTCTCTCTCTCTGACTCGGAGATTGGTTTTTCCGAGATTTCCGACTACGTGTAGAACAGTGTTTGGAAAGAGAAAATGTCGGAAGAAAATCTTCTCACAGAAATTTCAGCTCTCTCTATCTGTCTCGACGGCTATGGGGAGATGATGAAGGAGGAGAGAGAGAGAGGCTATTAATTGCAGACTGCAGTGAATGGAAAGAAAAAGTTAATTGTTCAATTTTTTACCTTTTTAGTTTTTACAGTGAGATACAGAATCTTTTATTAATTTATTTAAATATTCCGTGCGATTATTTTTACAGCAAGAAGAAATGAGTTTGCTGTATATTCTTACATCTTTTTATTATTGTGTAATTTAGCATTTTCAGTAACAAATCATATGATTTACATATTTAAATGCTTTTGTTTCCATTTATGAAGGAATCTGGAGAGATTTGTAAGAAGTGTTATAAACATTACATAAGTAGATAAAAGATAATAATAAATACTTAATTAAAAGATACTTTAATGTGAAAATTAAACAAATACTATCCGTTTTTTTATTTTTAATGAATAATTTAAATTGTTTAGTTATGGTTTTATTATGTACGATGGAAACATGCAACTCTTGGGAAAGTATGTTATATTATTGAACGTCTCCTAAAAATGTCTGACTTAATAATACTGAACCACTACTAATTTAAATTCCTTTCGGATATGTGGAACATATTTACGTGTTAACTTTTTTTACAATATGAAATTCTTAGCTTTGTGTCTATCTAAGTCATCGGCAGAAAAAAAATGTGTTTGTACATATATAGAATAGGATTTGAGTAGTTTCAAAATTTTACTTCCTCTAAAAGTAAGAATATATTCTGTATTAAAATGGAATAACTCATATCGAAAATTTTTGGGAAGAAAATATACAAATTAGATTACCTCATTAGTATTTTAGTACTGAAGACATGATATTAAAGTAAAACAATTAGGATTTTGATGAGACCAACGTTTTTATTTCGGCCCAAACTATAATTGATATTCAGTTAAGAGTA
This sequence comes from Arabidopsis thaliana, assembly GCF_000001735.4. Lineage (NCBI taxonomy): Eukaryota > Viridiplantae > Streptophyta > Magnoliopsida > Brassicales > Brassicaceae > Arabidopsis > Arabidopsis thaliana. The sequence goes on along the minus strand of NC_003076.8, from coordinate 5,430,788 downwards.
CATTGTAGAAAGTAAGCCCATTATTATTATTGATTACGGCCCATAAAATAGGCTTATACAAGAATGGGTTCTTAAATCAAACTATATATTTGAAGCCCCTTTTATTTCATGGGACAACAATATCAGTCTACTCTACTACTACTAGCATTTTTCTTTATTTGACGAAAGAGTATAGTACTTAACTAGCATAAATTGACGTTACCAAGTTTTTAAATGGTTCTTCTTATGTCATGCAAAAAACAATTTCGTAATGTATGCTTTTTTCCCACTTTCCATTCATATAATGATAAAATTTTATGAATTCATATTTTCCGTGTGAGCATTGTTCTGTGATGTTACTTTGCGTTTGCGTATTACCAATCATATTACACAATATCCCGTCGGTCCAACTTGTTATTACAATTACAAAACATACAAGTTGGGACTATATGATAAGAAATTAAGAAGATTAGGACTCTCCCACCAATGAAAATAAAGAGCTTTCGAAATTTTACAACAAGAAAGGCAAAAATAGTGACATATATACAAAATAGCCCAGAGTCACGGGAACATAATGACCCACCAAACAATTGTAATAATTGGCTGTTATCACAAACTTAATATTGTAGTACCTATCAAAATTCTAATTGGGTGGTGCGAATACAATAATAGCTCACAGACAGTTATGATATTTGGTTTAGTTCAAATTTTTTTTCGTTAAAGTATTATAAGATTCAAAGCTTTTTAGTCCTACTATATTATTTGGGAAATACATTTTAAATATAATCTTAATTTTTGTAAGTAATTACATAGGTATGCCATTAGAAATAAAATTTTAAAGAGTAAATTAATGTATCTCTTTAAGGATTAAAAAGTCAAATACTAATTTAATTAATTAAATTTAATTTAAAAACGAAATATATTATTAATTTTCAAAAATAATAACCAATCAAAATCAACATATAAGATTTGATATCTAAATTTTAATTAATTTGATTTAATTAGAAAAATGAAATACATTATTAATTTCCAAAAAAGTAACCAATTAAAATCAACAAATTAGATTTGATATCTAAATTATTGTATTAATTTTTTATTAATTTTTTATTAATTATTATAATTCACTTCTCATCTTTATATGATTCTATTTTTGCGAAAAAATAATATCATCATTATAAAAAAATAATTAGAATTTTTTCGCATATGCCATAATTAGAATTTTTAAAAACGAATATAAATTGTTCAATACATGAAAAAATATTATAACGGGTGAAAAATAGATTTAAGAAAACTTTCTACTGAGTAACGGGTCATAATTTGAAATATTTATATTTAATTTCATACATATTATATTGAAAATTTATAATCTTATATACTATAATAATTAATAACATATTAGATTTTTTATGTGTATGATGTGATTCATTTTTTAATACAAGCTGGAAAATCCTAGAATTGACGGGTTTAGATCGATATTAATACAAGATGGTATACTACAGGTGAAACTCTTAAATTAACAATCAAACTACAAGTGTATAATCTTAAACACTAAACAATATAGATAATATCAACAAAACATATACAACTCACAGTTTACTATACATTTAAAATCAAATAAAATAATATCATATATTTTTAAATCATCTTTACAATAAAAGTTTTTAGTTTAACTAAAATATTAGCCTACCTGCGTTATACTACAGGTTAATATCTAGATTATAGGGCTTATTGGATCTAAAGACGGGTCATCAAAGATTTCCTAAACTGAAGCAAAATATACTGAATACTCAAATATCTATCTGTTACCAAATTATAAACAAATAAGTTCGTAAAACAATTTAATATTTAATATACAAAATCAATTAAATCTTAATCATATAAAAATTAGCACAAAAAAAAAGTATTCAACAATTAAAAAATTATCAAATCTCTGTGTTATATAAGTTTTGATACTATATTCGAATAAAGTGTAATATACCTTTTCGATTTGTATTTTTTAACTAATTTAAGCTAACTAATATATTTGCTAATCTTATACCTATCAAAACCGACTATCGTTTCTTATCTCTATAGTATTTTTGCAAGACTTTTTTGGTGGATTTGGGTAAAAGTGCATTCGGTCATATGGTACATTCCCCTATTAAATAAATATGGTGTACTCCTATGTTATTAGGTAAAATATTTAAATTATAATTCAGAGTCATATCATTAGTAAAATTAATATTAATAAAATAAATAGCTTTTTGGCAAGACGGATTTGGAGTGACGGGTTTTTGAATCAACATTAATAAAAAGGTAAAATATAATTAATCCACCGTTTCAATACGGATTAAATCTTTAATTTATTATTTTTTAAGACCACTAATATTAAACATATCAAATCATCCTAATTTAGAAAAGATTATATAAAATCAAAAATGTTATGTGGTATGTATAATGTTATTATATATAAAATTAAATTATAAAATATAAATGTATTAGAGAATGATACAATTTGCAAAACTTTTATATATAAAAAATAATTCTTAAATTTTAAAAATTACTACTTTAAAAAAAAATCACAGGACGGGTAAATAAATTATAGAACATGTTTTATTTTGGAATTGGGTTATATGGTGGATGTATTTGAATCAATATTTATTAAATTTTAAAAAATTATTAATATGTTGTTTTAATAGGGGTTACAATTTCAGTTTTTTAACAATTGTCTCATAGATTCGTGGTATAGCGTTACTTAATAACAATTATAAACTATATATATAAATATTTTATAAAAATAAAATTTACAAATTTTAATATATATTACTTTTAAAAAATAAATCGTCCCGCGGTATACCGCGGGTTAAAATCTAGTAAATATATATATATAAGTGAAGCATGTTCAAATAACTTAATGTTCAATAGTTTATTTATTTGGTTTAGTTTTTTCTCCATGGGACAGGATGAACTGATTTTGACACTACAAAAATTCTTGGAACACTTGACAAGAAAATAGTAATACTAGATCCAAATATTGAAAATAATTAGATTCTTTTTAAGTGTGATTAGTCTCTGTGACTGTGTAAAAGACTTTAACAAGAAAAAAATGAAAAGGCAATAAGTTGCTTTCTGTCACCAAATGCACGACGACGACTGCATCAAGTAGTTTATCTAGATCATATCCACTTTATAGTACAATGAAAATATTTAGATGGTAAGAAGAAGAAAACACAGACACCAATATGAGTCAACTTCTTGGCTTTCTCAATGAGACTAAAGATAAATAAAATTTCATAAAGAACAATTTTACAAGAACTTTATTCAACAACTTGTCAGCCATGGAATTGAACCGTACCACATGTTACATTGCATCACTACGATCTTCCTCAGTATCTCGAGGATGACTATGGAGGATGGACCAATCGCAGAATCATGTAGGCTAGCGATAACAAAAAAAAAAAGCAGCATTTACTAAATAATTAGCTATTGAGAAAAGATAATAAAACTTACTATTGTTTGGCATTGCAGCAAAGACTTTACTGCTTATGCAGATGTTTGCTTTAGAGAGTTTGGGAACCATGTCAAATTCTGGACCACTATCAACGAGGCTAATGTATTCACTATCGGAGGTTACAACGATGGGACTTCACCGCCTGGTCGTTGTTCTAACTGCTCGTCAGGGAACTCTTCCACTGAAACATACATTGTAGGCCATAACTTGCTTCTTGCACACGCCTCTGTTTCCAGACTATATCAGCAAAAGTACAAGGTTTATATTAGTATATAGTTTACATAACCTTATAATGGATGTTTGAATTGATCATGACAAAGGAGCAACATGTTATATATAATGTGTAGGATAAGCAAGGAGGTTCTGTAGGGTTTAGCTTATATGCATTTGAGTTTATTCCTCAGACAAGCTCTTCTAAGGATGATGAAATTGCAATCCAAAGAGCCAAAGACTTCTTCTACGGCTGGTGAGTGCAGACACATAAAAAAGATAATTTTCAAATTGGGAAACATATCTAAGGCTTTAAGTTAAAAATAAGTTATCTGCTCTTTATTACTTAGGATACTTGGGCCTCTTACATTTGGAGACTATCCTGATGAAATGAAAAGAGCTGTGGGATCAAGACTGCCAATTTTCTCAAAGGAAGAATCAGAACAAGTTAAAGGCTCCTCTGACTTCATAGGAATCATGCACTATTTTCCGGCTTTGGTGGAAAACATTAAACTTAAACCGTCTCTTTCAAGAAACACGGATTTCTACTCAGACATGGGTGTATCTTTGACTTGTAGGAATCAACACTTAAATCTTTTGTATAACAAAACAAACTCTATTGTTGTTGTTTTGGTTTTTGCTAATCATCTCTTTTCTTTTCTGCTTGTGGGGGACAGACCTTGGCAATTTTTCAGGTTTCGGGGTAAGAGTTTCAAGGCTACCAAATTCAGATGCTAAAACTCTTTTAGAGTTAAGTCTTTAAATACATAAATTTCCCCAATCAATATTCTTTCTGAGTTCTTTTTTTTTGTTTTTGTTTGGACAAGTATGATGTTTTTCCATGGGCTATGGAAAGTGTCCTGGAATATATAAAGCAGACCTATGGCAATCCTCCTGTCTACATTCTTGAGAATGGTATGATCACTGTCTTTCTCTATATATTCTGATCTATGTCTCTTGTTTTTTGTATAAGTCTTCTCATTTCTTTTGCCATTGCAAACGAATAGGTACACCGATGAAGCCAGATTTGGAGCTGCAACAGAAGGACACACGTAGGATTGAGTACTTACAAGCTTACATTGGTGCTGTACTCAAAGCCGTTAGGTAAGTAAAGTGTTTCTTACTGCATCTTCTCTTCTCTACTCTTGTCTGTGTAATAAATAAACAAAAGACATTACTACGTGTAGGAATGGATCAGACACGAGAGGCTACTTCGTATGATCATTTATGGATTTGTTCGAGTTACTAAGTGGATACGAGCTTAGTTATGGATTGTACCCTGTCAACTTCAGCGATCCTTATCGCAAGAGATCTCCCAAACTCTCTGCTCACTGGTACTCTGATTTTCTCAAGGGGAAAATCACCTTTTTTGGTTCCCAAGGCATCAAACAATTGCATAGCAACTTCTCTTATTCCTCCTTGTAGTGAATTGCATTTCTAATAAATCCGGCTCAGTTTGATAAAGTCCGGTTACTGAATAAAAAGATTATTAAGAAATATTATGTTTAACTATAAGACCAATCATTTTATTAGTCTATAATGTTGTTTATTCATAAACTTAGAGGCGCGTAACATACCCGAGCAAACGAAGAGCGTGAGTGATTGTGAGAGATTCCTTAAAACACAAAGAATCTTTAGAAGATAAAGTTTGGATCTCGAAATTAGTGGATGCTTATTGCTCACCACTCAAAAAGTTTGAGCACCACGACTTTGGGAAAATATTGGTCCAAAAGTTAAATCAGAAACAAAACAAAAATTCAGATTAAAAAAGAAAACTTGAAGAGAAAATTTCATAAACAAACAAGTAGGGTTCCAAAATATCCGGATTATCTTTTGATAAAAATAACATAAATCTTTGACTTATTTTGTTTTCTTGGGATTTACATAAACTGAGTATATAAGAACGCACTCTTCCAAAATGTTCTAAAAATATCCCAATTTCCCACTTAGGAAAAAAATGAGTGCACGAACCTAATTTATTTAGTTCCCCTATAATAAATCTCTCTCTCAAAAGATTCGTCGATTGTCTCGTTCGTTAGCTTTCCTATTTTTGATATATAAATGGGAAAGATTCGTCGATTGTCTCGTTCGTTTCCTATGTTCGAGTACCATTTATTATTTCCGTTGGAATTTACATATTCCAAGCAAAATTTGGTAATTCTGTATTGAAAGAGAACTAGGGTTAGGTGAGAAACTTTATATGGTACTCGAACATATCAGGTCAACATTTTCTTTTAATAACAAAATCATGACTATTTATATGGAAACTAATGTGATAATAAACTTGTCTTTTTAAATTTTAAAACGGGAAAACAAAAAAAAAGATTCTGTAGATGATGTTGAAAATAAAAAAGATTCAGCTAATATAGAATCTTATTAAGCTAGAATCTCCTGATAATTCGCATTTCCAATAATAGCCCGATATTTTCGCATTCTCCGTTTCGTTACCAAAAAAAATTTCAAAGCATAGCAAAGTCAAGCACACACACCTACCCCCACCTCTCTCCCTATATATAAATACCTGCAGGAATCTCTTTAGTGTTACCAAAAAAAAAAAGGTTTATTATTCTTTGAGATTCCTAAGATATGTCTTCACTTGCAGATTTAATCAATCTCGATCTCTCCGATTCCACTGACCAGATCATCGCCGAGTACATATGGTTCGTAAATTTCTTCATTGATCTCTCTGTCATTCTCAGCGTTTGAAGTTGAGTTTGCGTCTAATATAAGTTTTAACGTATATTCTTTGTTATTTTCATTTATAAGAGATAAAAAGTTAACTTGAGTTTGCGTTTGTGTCTTAAAAAAATATCTTTCTTGAGGTTTCCTTAGATTGTTTATGAATCAAAAGTCTTAAACTTGGTCTCATCTCATATACTACGTTGAAAGATTTTGGGTTTAGATTGTTTATGAGTCAAAAGTCTTAAACTTGGTCTCAACTCATCTACTACGTTGAAAGATTTTGGGTTGATTAAAAGAATTTTGATTTATTTTCGTTTGTTTGATGATGAATAGGATTGGTGGATCGGGCTTGGATATGAGAAGCAAAGCAAGGGTAACTATTAATTATATATTAAAAAAAAAATCTTTGGTTTCGTATAGAGCATAAAGGATGAGTAAATCTTGTTTAAGAAGTTAAGAAAAATATGATTAACAATATTATTGTTGCAGACTTTGCCTGGACCAGTGACGGATCCATCGCAGTTACCGAAATGGAACTACGACGGTTCAAGCACCGGCCAAGCTCCGGGCGATGACAGTGAAGTCATCATCTAGTATGTTTCAAAATATAATTATCAATTAATAGTTATTTAATTTTGTAAATCATGGAGTAATATTACTTTCGTTTTTGTATTTGTTGTTTTAGCCCTCAAGCTATCTTCAAAGACCCCTTCAGAAGAGGCAACAACATCCTTGTAAATGAAAACACAATAAAACAGTTTCTTTAAACTCAATTCTTGTAAATTTTGTTTAAATTATTATTTTACTCTTGGGATTAATCTGTGTATATTAGGTGATGTGTGACGCATATACACCGGCAGGAGAGCCGATTCCGACGAACAAAAGGCATGCGGCGGCTAAGATCTTTGAAGACCCTAGTGTTGTCGCCGAAGAAACATGGTAAATTTCTTTAAATGACCATATTTAAGAATAAAACTGCCATCGTATTGGTTGGTTCGTATTAAATATATTTTCAAAGTTGTTAAGTGTTTTTCTTTCTTTTTTTGGGATAGAAAATGTTTCCCCTACTTGCACGTTTCATGATTATGATGGGAACAATCTACCTAGATGGCTAGATAAAGTTTTTTCGTGCTAGGAGAAACCGTTTTATGATTAATCATTTGCGATAATTTTTCATGTTTGGTTTAATCCACAGTTTATTTACAATAGTATTAATTAAGGGTTTTCAAAATTTTAAATATTGAAATTCAGGTACGGAATTGAACAAGAGTATACCTTGTTGCAAAAGGATATTAAGTGGCCGGTAGGTTGGCCGGTCGGCGGTTTCCCAGGTCCTCAGGTAAAACTTCTCCCAGCGATCAAACTAAAATCCATATTGACCTCAACACTAAATTTCTTTTTATAAAAAAAGAACAAATCTTTGTCAATGAAAACAGGGACCGTACTACTGTGGAGTTGGAGCAGACAAAGCCTTTGGAAGAGACATCGTTGATTCTCATTACAAAGCTTGTCTTTACGCCGGAATCAATGTCAGTGGGACTAACGGCGAAGTTATGCCTGGCCAGGTTTACTTTTACCCCTTTCCTATATTTCTTCTGATTCAATATCAGAACAAGAAACCAAATCCTTGAAACTGAGCTTGTGTGGGTTTCAGTGGGAGTTCCAAGTCGGTCCCACCGTTGGAATCGCTGCCGCCGATCAGGTCTGGGTTGCTCGTTACATTCTTGAGGTAATATATAAACAACACTCATGGCGATTTATACAAATCTTGATATACTCTGTTTTATGACTCTGTTTCTTGGGTATGTGAAAATAGAGGATCACAGAATTGGCTGGAGTTGTTCTGTCTCTAGACCCTAAACCAATTCCGGTTTGTTTTCTTTTTCACCATTACAGTTAAACAAAAATGTTTGGTTCTGTAAAATTCACTCAATCTCTCACTACTTCAGGGAGATTGGAATGGTGCAGGGGCACACACAAATTACAGGTTTTTGTGTTGTTGAAGATTCTTCTCTGGTTCTTGTTCTGTGCTTTTGTTTTTCTGAATTGGGATTTTGTTTTTGTGCAGTACGAAGTCGATGAGAGAAGATGGAGGGTACGAGGTGATAAAGAAAGCAATAGAGAAGCTTGGATTGCGTCACAAGGAACACATTGCTGCTTATGGTGAAGGCAACGAGCGTCGTCTCACCGGAAAACATGAAACCGCCGATATCAACACTTTCTTATGGGTAACTAAACTCTTATGCCTTTTATAAAAACAGTGACATGAATTGGTTTTTGTTTCATCTATTCAAAATTATTACCATTGTATATTTTTTCATTGATCATTCGTATCACTTGAGCCTAAACCACAATCTAACTAAACTCGTTTATTCAGGGTGTGGCAAACCGTGGGGCATCGATTAGGGTTGGGCGTGACACTGAGCAGGCTGGAAAAGGATACTTTGAAGATCGTAGGCCAGCTTCGAACATGGATCCTTACACTGTGACCTCCATGATTGCTGAATCCACAATCCTTTGGAAACCATGAAAGAAGAAACCTTGAGCCTCAAGGAATCTCTATAATATCAGTTCATGTTCATTCTTCTATGGTCTCTTTCTCATTCTGAAACAGTTCTCATGTGTTCTTTGTTTATTATGTTTGATTTGAAGTCTTCAATTTGTTTCTGAGAACGATAGTTCCTCAACTTTTACTTTCTTCTATTTCTAAATCCCTACATAATTCAGATTTTGCTTTTAGATAGGCCGGGACGTATGAACTAATAGTTTTGTCAGACACCAATACGAGAATGTACAGTCCAAATCAATCAACGGAGTTTAACCGAACTGAGTCCTTTACCAAAATTTTGTCAAAAAAAGTTTTATCCGATTTTAAATTCATTAAGAAACTCTGCTATGAATATTCCTAAACACAGAATTTGCAAATATTTAAGTTACTAGCCGGCCCAAAAAATCAAACCATAATTATTTAAGTTTTAACACAGTAAATGTTTTGGGCCCAATTCAGTTTTATGGACTCAGATTTATAACCGTACAATATAGAAAGCCTTTCCTATCATAAAGCAAATCAGTGGTAGGATAAGAGGCACAAAACAAAATTCTTGAACCTCTAGCCTCTTAAGAACTTAATCAGTTGGTCCTGGCTTGATTTTTCCACGAATCCTTCTCTCCAGGGACTTTACATTGTGTTCGTCAATTTTTTTGTCTATGGTATTCATCAAAACCAATTAGGTTTTTATTCATCAATCCAACCTTGGGGTTCTATGGGCCCAATTCTATTCTGGTTCAACAAAAAGGCTAGGATTGTCTCTCTTTTTTACCGTCAACGATTTCGATTTATAGCTTTTTTTGGGTCAGTTTTCTAGCTACTTTTTGGTCATCATTTTTTTTTTCAGAAGTGTTTATGAATTTTTATATAGACCTAACTCAAACACAAGTCGTAAACCAGCTCAAATTAAAACTTAAGACTAAAATTTAAAAGCTCTAAACTACTTTGGGATATGGCCATATCGGACTAAAACTTTTATTTTAGTAATTCACTGGTTGAACACTCGTCCTGTTGGTCCATGTTAAGATTAAGTCTTGTCCATTTTGGTTCCACAAAATTGGATAATTGACTGGTTTAAGAAAATAATTTTCTTTTGCGAGAAGGTTAAAAAGGTAAAAAAACAATCTGCATGTAAAAGATTGACATGCATGTATGTTTACATGTATACACTAATACACATATAGTTTGGAAGAAGCTTTATGAATACTTTGGGAGATTAAAAATACATATCTATAGAGAAGAAAACAATAGTGGAAGTCGAAGAAGTAAATGGTTGAGGGTTGAATTGAAACAAACGAGTCAGCAAAAGTTAGTATAAAGTTACTGTGGTATGTGTTGTGTCTAAATAGGACAATGCAATGCATGCATGCATTCGATTATCATTTAGTCATTATACCTTCATCATCTTGCAGCTTTTTTTTTTACTTTTGCTTTCATTTTTTCTTCCCTTGACTTTATCTTTTTTTTTTTGTCAGAAAAAAATAATACAAGTGAGAACACAGAGGGGAAAAAAAGCTTTGGGAAAAGCACTTTGTTTATTGAATATTTACTTTTTCTTCTTCTACTTTTTAACAGCTTTAGAGAAAGAACAACAAATTCCAACCCAATAATAACTTTTTCACTTATTATTAATTGCTCTCTCTCTACAAAATAAAAGAAAATGAAAATAAAATAAAGGAGCAATCATAAAGCAATCGATTACAAAATGATTTCATCACCTCTCACATCAAGCTATCTTTTCTGCAATGGGCAGAAAAGTCCTGTGCCCTTCTGTCTCTTCACATTTATCACTCTTTTTACATTGAATTCCTCCTTTTCTTCCTCTCTCTTCTTGCTTTCTCTCTCTCAACCTTAAACTTACATCAATTAATTAAGATTTTGATCCATTTATGCTGACTTTGCGTATTGGAATTTTAAGATATTCCAACATTTATGTCAATTTTTTATATAGTGCCCACTTTTTAACATCTTGCGGAAAAGCTCATTTAGATTTCATACCTACTTAGAAAAGTCCATATCAACGTACCCATAAATGTGATGGGTTTATAGATAGAGTTGTTATAAAAACTCTCATAAATGTGACGTGCTTATAGCTTGTGTTTGTTGATGTATATTATCGCCTTTCTTAATCTTTCATTTGCAAAACATGATTTAACAAATAAAAATTATGTAATTTTAAAATATTCTATATACAAATTATGTGTAATTTTTTTACATAGTTACAAAGTTCTTTATATTTTTGGATAATACAAGTCAACATCAGATTGGGTATACATGACTAAAACATGCTCCAGTCACAACTTATTCTATCCATCTGTCCATCGGATATTTAGTTGAGGGACCAAGGTTCAATTTGCAACACAAGAATCAAATGACACGCTATCAATCCCGACTTTCAAAACGTGCCATGACTTTGTTCTAGGCGAGAATTAAACTCAATGCATAAGGGTTTAAACTCCTTACCCAAATCAATTCGCCACCTGACCATAACGAGTCGACCTATACATATGTATATCGGTCCATATGTAGTAACCAAATATTTTTCAAACTTAAATTTAAAGTTAATAAATATAGAACCGAGACATGAGGTTGGAAGAATAATTAAAAAACCGGTATGGTTTGGAACCTAGTCGGTATGGTAAGTACAATATATGTATTATAGTTACGAAATGTTGGTGGGTGTCACAGTACATTCTTTGGTGTTGTGTGCTCTTTCACCCTCATAATATTCTAACTTTATTTATTAATCATGATAAAATATATAGAGATAGAGAACTTGACGTTACATATATATTCAACAAATTTTAAATATAACAATATGGACCCCCTTATGAACAATGTACATCACATCTCTCTCTCTATGACTGTTGTTGGTTAATGAGACAACTACAACACCTTCATGCCACATCTCATTCTTCCCCAATCTTCGGTCTTGTCCATTGCATTTGAACCAACCCATGGTACAATTTGCCAATTCCTTAGGCCCCATCACTTTTTCTTTCTATAGATTTATTCCTATAGAAGGGAAACCAATTGGCATACAGTGACCAATTTGTGGTGAAATAAAAATATAGCAAGGATTTTTATTCTTTTAAATATTGACGTTAAATTTGATGAAAAGTATCAAAAAACATAGTAATCTATCTTATAATTTGATGAAAAATATATCCAAAAAAAAAACAGATAACTGTTTAGTGACATTATATATTTTCAACTAATTTCACCAAAATAAATATTCAATATTAAAATATTGACGTTATCACTTTTATTCAACATGATACCTTTCATATATCTTATGTAGTTCCGGGATAGTGTCACCAGAAACATCTTCTTAATTTGAGTGTATCTTTGTATTCAATTTTTAATTCTCACCCGGCTTAGCCGTGCAACAGTGCAATTTCATTGTGTGATAGGAAATATATGTAGCTAAGAAGCTACATAATAAGATAACTTTACAAAATCTAAAAAGGGGATAATAATGTCAACCTTTTTCTTGTTTCCTTCTTTTTGAGATTGGAAGGGAATGAAATAATTTAATTCACAACTCTAGAAATTTTGCTATTTGCATATCATAAAGTGGTGGGTCCAAAATAACCCTAAAATTATATTTCAAAATACGTAAAGCTTAAAAGTATTTTTTGGGTGTTTCTTTAAACATAATATGGAAGATTTTAGTATTCACTTTATTCTCCAATTAGAATGGCCACTTGAGAGTTGAGAGGGATATTTGTGCACGGTGAAAGTGAAAGGAAAGGAAAAACTGAAAATAAAAGTGAGAAAGCATATTATATATCATTGTTAATGAAACAATGATGAATAAATAATGTTGGGCTATTCTCATGTAAATACCAAAAAACTAATCAATGCCCATTTTGATATTTTTTTTTTGTTTTCGAAAAGCTTGACGCATAAGACAATAGTTTGTATCACCATGTTTTTCATCAAATTAGTCTATTTAATACTACTTTGAAATAAAATATCTAGAAGGTGAAACCAACATTCTTTGCATTTCTTTTATTAATATTGTTTATACTTCGCTGTTTGTTAGAAATTACACTACAATCAAATAGTAGACTCAATCATAATTAATACACAAAAAGTGAGCACATATGATTTTTATATATAATTAAGCAAAATTTAGATTTTTTTCCTTTCTAAAGAAATATCATTAAAAATTAAATATTTATAATAGCTAAGAAAAAAATCAGTGCTAGAATTTTTATGTTCATTAAGATACCACACAAGAAAACACTTTTTCAAAACCCTCCGATAGGGTCGATTATTTCTTATATTCTCCTTAATCATTCTCTCTTTCTCTCTCTCAATAAGAAAAATGAGCAAATGTTTATTTCAGTCGAAAGTTTTTTTTTTTTTTTTTCTCTCTAATGTGTAGGACAATTTTTCCATAATGGTAACAGAATGCAAGAAACATATGGGTCCATTACGAAAAGATAAATTAATATTCAACATACATATAGACAGAGGACGACAGCTGGTTTATTAGGCAGCTATATGAGTCTTGCCTTTTGCCCTACTTGAATAATTTTCACTAAACACACTCTTTATTTATTTTGTCGATCTTTATAACAAGAATTTATTTTGAAATCGAAATTCGTAATGAATTTCCGATCTACAACTACCAAAATAAATAATACACTACTTAAGTATAATTGTATCATGTATCCAAATACTTAGACGTTTATAAAATCTCCCAGTGGATGAAAAAAAAAAAGAAAAAATCTCCCAGTTTTCAAATTCAACAAACCCTACCAAAACCAAGCTTCTAAACCCTATCCTAAATTAGTGTGCATAAAAGAACATCTAGCAAGCTTATTTGATATATATATCCCAACTAAATTTTCAAAATAGAACCACATCTAGAAATTGTATAGAAATATAAGTATATTTGTTATTCAGTACTGCATTTAAATAGAGGAATCAGTTTTTTAAAGCATCTAAAAACTTAATGGAGTTTTTGTTTAATTCAGTTTCCAATTCTGATTTGAATGTATTGTTGATCAATAATAATGAGAATATATATGGTTGATTGTTTTTAAATATAGCCATCATAGTTTGTTTCATTTTTAGAGAAAACAAGTATGGATTTGCTGCGAATGTTATTTGGTTTTGCAAGAAATTCTTCATCTTCTACAACCAAACCTTTTTTTAGTTTAAGAGAAAAAAACCTACAGCTACATGTATTTAACATAAATTTTACAAATCAATTCATCATTCAGGAAACAGAAGACAGTGTGCTTTAAGATAAGATACAGATTTATATATATTACAACGAAAGAAAATAAATAAATAATTTTTTTAAAAAAGAAATAGAATGTGTGACAAAGAGATATGAACGTCAACGGATTGGTAGAATCAACGGAGACTTTCATTCTCCGATATATTCCAAAAAGGTGTAAATTATTAATTTAGACAATATGGAACCTCACGTTCTGTTGGATCCATTTAATGCGTGCAGTGATAATTTATTTTAATTTTTTTTATATAATTTTATATAAAATCAGAAAAGTTAAAACAAAACAGCATTAATTGTTTAATTACTTGTCATATTGGATCTCACTCACCGACGTACGTTCGTGTCCATGCATTATATTATCACACGTTTAAGAGATCCATCTACTCTGCAATTTATTCAGATTTAGTAATTACGCTTTTCCTTAATAAACGAGAATTATTGTATACCAACATTTCATTTTTATTCTCCAGTATTTTTTATTCTAAATTTTCTTTTAAACTTTGATAGCTCGAATTTCGCTATAAATTTTTCAAAACATAAAAAAAGCATTAATCTCGATGCTTAAATTTATGAATCCTAAACCGTTGTTTGGATGTATGACATTAAGTAAGCTATAAATTCAAAGTTTTTTTTTTTCCCATTAGTTCATTAGTTCAGAATTAAGAATAACATCAATTTTTCATTAGCAAATTGCGCATGTAGATTCTTTCATGCATTTAAACATGTTTGTGTGTTACCACAACACCTAGGATCATGCATTCGATTTCTAATACAATTACACAAATAACAATTTAGATGAAGAAACCAAATGATATTTCTCTAAATCAACATCTCAAACTATGAAAACTAATTAAATGGCATTCTTTCCCATCTTAATGTGACCTCACCGTTCCATTCCACATATAATAATAATAATAATAATTTCAGTTACACAATTTCACAATGCTACTAATATAAATCACTGTATTAGCAAAGATCAATGATATGATTTTCTATATGTGTTCAAAGTAATTCAAGTTTTAATTAAGCAACCATAAGAAAAACTCGCATTTTATAATATAATTTTTGCAAGAAGTTTTTTTTTCTTAAAGTTTCGCAAGACTTGTTATAAATAATATAATGGAACCATATATATTTTGCGTTAAATTCCAATCTAATTGACAATAGTCAAAACCATTAAATTAATACGAAATACACGTAGCAAAAAGCATAGGGAAAAATATATAAACTCATAAGACATACATGCATATGATGGACCTACATTAACTATCTCTCTAAAGTTAGCAACTAATCAGTGGAAGACACGTGGGTATTAATTTGGTAGGAAAATAATAGAGATCCTGCTATTAAAATTATATATGTTTTTCTAAAGAAAGTTAAACTAAGCCATTTTTATCAATTTTCTGTATGACCATTCATTATGGCCTAGTTCCATATATAATGCATATATATTTGGCATATATCTGCCTTTTGTACAAGGAATATCAATTTAACTTCTTATTAGACAAGTGGTCTACTCTATTTTTTTTTGTTTTCTTGTTCGTAGTCGTAGGAGACTAATCTGCTTTATATTTTCTTCGAACGTTTCTTTTGATATAATTTTAAAATGTTTTATTTAATTTGCTTATAACTTTATAAAGTTTATTACACTAATCTTCATAATAAAAGTTTAGTTTTTATATGATGAAAACACAAATGGAAAAGAGAAGAGACTAAAGTTTCCGTCCAAAATCTAAATCATAAAATTATGATATATTTCACTTCAAACTCTATTTAACTGAAACTGAATTATACTACAATTATAAAATATTAATAATTTGCATAGAAAATAATTCACATAATGATATTACAATTTTCTTAGTAAACTAATTATATCAAATGTTAAGTTTACAAATAATTACAAAAAAGTGACTTTTTTCTTTTTAATTACTTTCACATATTTCATCATAAACAAAAAAGACCAACACAAACAAATTACCCCCCACCCCCACCCCACCACACACACACACATATATATATATGTAAAATTTATTTAAAACTTTTTTAGATCTAATTATCTACAAATATCATTATAAAAATTAAGTTATAACATAATCAAAGTCGTAATATTCAAATTCGTCCTAATCTTGGAAAGTATTTTCATTCATCGACTTTGAAATCGTTTAAACAAATATTCTGATAATCTGTTTAAACCAAAACTCCTAAAATACTCTTCTTTTTTTTCTTGACAAACAAACTTCAAAACACTAAAAACATGACTTTCTTGACAATTATACTTTACTGCAACGCCCAACCATAGTGACAACATAATTTTGACTATCATAACCATTCAAAACAATTGTTTCCGTAGAACAAAACATTCATTTTTTTCATAACTACGACTTTATATTTTATCCGCTGCGTAAATTTAATATTTTTTGGATTTTTTCTGGAGATAGAGAATTTGATAACGGAAAGAATAAAACATTAGAGCCAAAGTAAAGCTTATGTCCTTCGAGAAATTAATGGGGCACAGAATCCGATCAAACGTCAATAACTAAGCCAAAAATCAAGCTTCGTTGCTCTCTAGTTTCAATGTTCCTTTAATTAACTAAACAGAAAAAGGTTTAGTTCCCAATATAGGAATTCATGGATCAGCTAATAGTTTAATACTACTACTTCTGTACTACTGTTAATTAATGACAATCCTTTGGGTAAGCCTAGGGGTTTTAAAAAAAAAAAAACATTTTTCAAAAGTATAAATGTAGCTCGTTGAGGGACTCATTCAGAAAACGAAAATATGAGTACATTGCTAGGTTTGGAATATAGGAGTTAATGAACTCAATTCCTTGTACCATTAACTAAAGATAAAAGAAATTAAGTGTATCCTAGGAGTTTTAGAAACCTAACTCAAAATTAGGAATGGACCTCATTCAAAAACGTTAGAAGTATAGCTAGGGTTGTTATACTGTTTTTGATTGAAAATGCTTTTTAAATAGATCATAATAGTATCTTGTTTAACTCACATGCAGCAAAACGTCTAAAAACTGCAAGCATACTGTACTTCTTTACTTTCCAATAATTAAAATTTATATCTAATAAGAAAAATATATATTACTGTATAATCAACGAATAAAATCTCACTTATTTAAATTTCCTGATATATAAACATAGTCTTACAATTTATCATATTTTTATTTCAAGGCATTAATGATTTGTCGAGATGTTGTATTGATATGGTCATGTGAGGAGTGAATAGTTTATTTTTTTTCTTAGAAGACAATTTAAAGAAAATTAGAAAAGAGTTATTAAATTGAGAAGGAATATTTGGGAGAATGAAAAGGGAATTAGAAGCAAATATTTAGGTTCTTTAGGGTTCACTTGTTTTTGTTTATTAAGGGAAACAAACAAAATCCACTTTCTGGCTGAGTATTTTCTTAGGTCTAATATATATTTAACTTCACGTATAATCTAAAAGCATGCATGTTACGTTACAATAATTGATCGAATTCTTTATATGACACTTGGTTTATATACGTACGAGGGCACCTTGTATTGTACACACGTATGCATATATGTATGTATTTGAAGAGAAAGATACTTTCTAAGACAATAATTTCCGTACCTTTGGAAGGCAAAACACAGAGTTTATATATTCCAAATTAAAAGTGGGATAAAAAAATATAATAATTCTTTGACAAAAACATACGAATAGTTAAATACTATTCAATTTTGTATATTTTTCATTATTTTTCAGTATGACATATTTCTGTTTCACAGTAGATAAAGTCAACTCCATAATTTTTTTTGTAGAATTATAAACGAACAATGTGAATGTAAAAATGTCGAGTACAAAGAAAACAGAAACACTAGAATGCATACATTATTACATTCGACACAAACAAGTCAAAAATATATATAAATCTGCCTAATTTTATTTCTTTTCAAGTACGTATTTTAAAGCGACATGTATATGACTTCGATTTGGCTCTAATTGATAGACAACACAAAACGGTCAAACAAGTAGCCGGTTGATATTGTAGTCACATCTCTAGGAACTAAATGTCTATACGAGCTATTCATAAACTCAAGAACGTACTGATATTTAATGTATATTTATCTCTTTAGGTATAGTTGAACAATCTACGGTCAGAAACTTGAATTTGTTTGATTCCAAAATCGTATAAGGAATTATTATAATAAGATGTGAATAGAGAGTGAAGTGAGAAGCGAAGAGAGTGGGGGAGAAAATAAAAAAGGAGTCAGAGAGGACACAGTCTCTTTCTCTCTCTCAAGTCTCAACATATGTATCCCGTCGTCTCCGGGGTACCAAAATCAAAGCACTCTCTCTTTTTTTATTTTATTTTTTTTTGGTTATAATGAAACTTTTTATTTATTTTAGAATAGGTCTTGTGTTTGTTTTTTTCTTCTTGTTATTTATTTATTTAATTTAATTTTGGCTTTTGCTTTGACTATAGATTAGATAGGACAGAAGAGAGCGACCCTTTATTCTCTCTCCTCTTGTACTCTTCTCCAACATTTTTAATTATTATTCTTCATGATAATCTGTGAACATTATTATTTTAAAGATCAATTGAGTTTTTGATTTATTACTCAAATTGTTAAGGTTTTAATGGATGATAATCGTATTAATTTTTATTGTTAAAAGTTGTATGCTTTTCATCTATGAAATTGGTCGATTATTAAATACACTTTACATTTGAAAATTTCATCTACTAAATTGATAGAAAACAAGATTTATTTTGCTATTATTCTTCAACTTTATCTATGGAAATCAAAATTTCAGTAGTTTAAACGAATAAACTAAAACATGAAATCAATTAATCTAGCCGTAAAATAATTTATATTATATTGATAGATGGGTTTACTTGTTGAAAGGTGAAAAAGACAAATTGAAATACCATCCCAAAATAAAATAAAAAGCTTCCAATATTTGGAATATAGCGAATGACAATATTACCCTTTCTCAACTATCGTTTTCCAAGATATACTCTCGAGGAACAACATCTCACACATACACATACACATACATGTACATGAACGAACACACATATATCTCTCTCTCTTACCTGTTTTTAATTTTCCTGGATTTAGTTTTATTCCTTTTTTCTCTTCTGCCTTTGCTTCACAACACACATACCTCTCTCTATCTCTCTCTTCCTTCTTTTTCTCTCTCTCTGCGTCTTACTTTGAGCATGTTTGTTTCTTCAAGAAGATCATCACTCAACTTCTCTCTCTTCTTCTAAGCTTCTCTTTAACTTCATCTCTCTCACTTTCTCCTTTCTTTCTGAGATATAGAGAGAGAAAGAGAACAAAAAAAATATCAAATCTTTCAGACACCCTTTTGACTTCTTTGCCTAAAGAATCTCTCTGCTTTCTCTTCTCCTTAGAGAAAATCATTTTAAATTCCTAAGCAAAACCCTCAGGAGAAAAAAAAAACAAAAGAATAGTCATCATCATCATCACCATCATCATCCTTATCATCATCAACAACTTCAGTGGCAGCAATAGCAAGAGAAAGGTTTCTTTAATTATGTCTATGGAAGGTGTTTTTCTAGAGAAAACCAAAACAAACACAACAACTACTCTCCCTGATCTATCTCTCCACATCAGTCTCCCAGATATTCATCAATACCATCACAATGAATCTTCTAAAGAATCTTCAAGAAGATCCTCCCAACTCGAAAACAACAACCGATCGTCCAACTTTGAACTCTCTTTATCTCATCATAACCATCCAACAGCAAGAATCTTCCATTGTCCTGATCGAAGAACCCTTAATCTTCCTCATCAGCAGCATTACAACAACCCTATCATCAATGGTGTTCATCAAAGGGTCGATGAATCCGAGATTAGTAATCTCCACCGTCCAATTAGAGGCATCCCGGTCTATCACAACCGTTCATTCCCTTTCCACCAACAAAACTCTTCATTACCTTCTCTTGGAGGAGGAGACATGGATCAAATCTCAATCTTAAACTCATCTTCCGGCTACAACAACGCTTACCGATCATTACAATCTTCCCCGAGGCTTAAAGGTGTTCCTTTGCATCATCATCATCATCATAATCAGTATGGAGTCGTTGGATCTTCAGATTCGTCTTCTCCTCATCACCATAACCATCATCATCATGGGATGATCAGATCAAGATTCTTGCCTAAGATGCCGACAAAGCGAAGCATGAGAGCTCCAAGGATGCGTTGGACTAGTAGCCTCCACGCGCGGTTTGTTCACGCTGTTGAGCTTCTAGGCGGCCATGAAAGTACACATTTATATCATAATCACATTCTAATGATCATTCCCATTTTTCTTCACTTTATTCTCAAAGTCTTAAATCTTTTATTCTTGTTGTTGTTGTGATTCTAGGAGCAACTCCAAAGTCGGTTCTTGAGCTCATGGATGTAAAAGACTTAACTTTAGCACATGTGAAGAGCCATTTGCAGGTATAATCTATACTCTATTTGAAATTAAATTAGACACAACAAAGAATCAATTTTTATTTGTTAATTTAGGTTTAATCTAGTCGAGTTAGTTCGTTACCAATCAAGATTTTCTATAATTAGGGATATTTCATAGTTTTCATCACCATCATGTCACTCTCTTCTCCTTTGCGTTTTGCACAAAAACAGCTGAATCAAGAAACAAGGTTTTTGTGTACGTATATATCATCAGAGCAATGAATAGAGCTCCAATTCTGATGTGTTACTTTTATTTTCTTGTTTTGTCTTTGCTTTAAGTTTAGTCATATTTTGGAAGAGATGGCACAATTGCCAAGAAAATTGAAGCAGTTGAATGAATTTAAAGAGAGAAAAAGAGAGAGTAGTTATAGCTTTAAGTGACTGAAACCTTTCAGAGAATTATTAAACAATGGAGAATTGAGATGATAGATAGAAGTTATTTTGGATTATAATTCATTTTTTCTTTTTTAAATTAGGAAGAGGGGACAAAAGTAGTCATCATTACTCAATGATAATAATACAATCTTTCTATTACTCAACCTTCTTTCAGACATCAACCTCGTGGTCTTAAAATCATAAATAATTAATTATATATACATCATCAGTTCCAAGACAAACCCAGAAAACCACACATATGTACTACATATATTATTTATTTAATAATATAAAGTTCATATGTGTCTGCATATATCTCTCCAGTTTGTCATCTGTAATTCTGTATCACATTATACAAAAATAAATCTATTTAGTTTATCAGTATCTTTTGTCCGATATTTATTTTGGTTTTTTCCTGTGTCTTTAATTGGATTTATGGTTTATTCTAGTTTTAGAGCTCTCATCATGCCTTTAATTTTTTTTTTTTTGCAGATGTATCGAACTGTTAAGACCACTAACAAGCCTGCTGCTTCATCAGGTACGTGTGATTCCTTTACACACACACACACATATAATGTTATGCATATTCACATTTCTTTAGTATAGCTTTTTTCAGCTTTATATATGCTAAAGAAATGGTACTGGCTTTTAATAAGAAAGATATACAATTCACCAAAAAATAACATAAGACAGATATACAATAAAGCTTAGGATTCTCCACCAGAATTTTATAGAAATGGAGGTCCAATATAATCACTATTATAGCTTTTTTTGACTACAATATTTATAAGAAATTAGTTCTCAATCAGAATTTGAAGCTGTGATTCGATATTTGTATGTATGTAGAGATATAATGACGTGAAATTATTTCTGTTATTTTTACTATTTGATTCTACTATTTCTACTATTCCCTTTCCCCAAAATAATAAAAAACGAGCCCTAAGATATTGGTCAAGCTCAAGGCTTTTATCCTTCCTTTGATTGAACCCTAAAGTTGAGTGGTCAAAGTTCAAAGCAAACCAAACAAACATATATCCCCAATATTGATGTTCTCTAAGAAAAAAAAATCGAGTAAAAGATTAAATTTAAAACGTGTGAAGTGTAAACTCATATCCAAGCAAAGTTCATGAATTAAGAATAAAGAAAAACCACTTGTTTCATATGGATTTTCTTTAACCAATTAAAAGTTTATTTGGCACAATTTTCGAGTCTGTAAAACTATTTTTTGAGACACATATTAGGTTGGTCAACACGAAATGCTGAAATTATTTTTTAAGAAAAACAATTTCTTCACTGCATTGTCTTTTACAAAAAAGCTTACAAGAATCGTTCAGTTTTAAATGAGATTCCTTATAGGGTATAAGTGATTGATTTGAGACAACGAAACTTGATAAAAAGTTAAAATAAAATTTCAGATGGGTCAGGAGAAGAAGAAATGGGCATAAATGGAAACGAAGTTCATCATCAATCATCGACGGATCAAAGGGCACAATCTGATGATACTTCTCTTCATCAAGAAACTGACATTTCTTCCACACAACCTCGTTGGAGTAACTCTTCACGGTACGTTTACGTATATACGTACATGTATTATACACACGATAAGTATATATAAACATTAGGTAAGAATAAGATTGACGAAATTTGAGATAGGGTTTAGGGTTCTCTCACCTAATTGTTCCTACTTCCTACCAAGTAATTCATACGACAATTGTTTGGTTTATCCCACATCTATCCATTTTCTTCTAACAAAAATAGTTTTTAGATGATATTTTAAGTTTGTTTTCGTTCAGTTTAAGGGGAAAAAATTTGAGTGATGGTTTTGGTTACAATGAGATGAAATTGGTTAGGGTTTATGGCTGATGAACTTTAATTATATGTACCAAGTTTTTTTTTTTAATTATAATTTGGTTTGGGTTCTTAAGATTCATCTAGGAAGACTAGGATAAACGAATTTTGCTTCATAAGTATGACATGTAGATTGTGGTCATATAGCAAGTTGCAAAAAAACGCAATTTGTGTGTAGTGATTTTTATTTTATTTTTAGGGCATCTATACATCAATAAATACAATTTGTCCTTAATTTGTTTTCTTTCTTTTCTTAAATCATAAAATAGAGAGACATGGCCATTAAGTAATAACTGCTCAAGCGACATAGATACAATGATCAGAACTTCATCAACATCAATGATCTCTCATTATCAAAGATCCAGCATTCAAAATCAGGTTCTGATAATTCCCATCTAATCATATTTGTATAGATAGATATTGCCTTTCTTAGTGTTTTTTTTGTCCTTTAATCTAATATAAAGTTAAAATTGGCAGGAGCAAAGGTCGAATGATCAAGCAAAGAGGTGTGGAAATCTTAGTTGTGAAAATCCAAGTTTGGAGTTTACATTAGGCAGACCAGATTGGCACGAGAAATGACTTTCTTGATCAATTTGGATTTTTATATATATTGGATTTTTTATTTTTTTGTTTCATCTTTCTCTCTCTATATATACTCAGAAACATGTATGCAGTATATATCTTTGTGACGATGAAATTCTCAGCGTAAAAGAAGGAGAACACGTAGAGAGCCAAGCTGCTCAAGAGTGTTGATTTTTGCACAGAGAGAGAGAATATCACTACCAAAATGAAGAAATTTGGAGGTTCCTCTTCTCAAGTTCCATTGATGATTTGATTATAAAGTGGATGATCAATGTATGAGTTTTTGTTTTTGGGTTTTCGGGTTTTTAGTTTTTTGAGGTTGATCTGGTGGTGTGATCATAAGTTATATAATTGGAAGATCATCAAAATGTGGTGAAAGTTTGGATATTTTTTTGAAAGCCTCTTGGTTGGCTAGAGGGTTTCAAGTTTTTTTTTTTTTTTTTGCAGCCGAAATGTAGAGAGAGGGAGAGATCTGAGTTGAGATTTCATATGGATACTGATCATTATTCTTTCTTAAGTACATAAAACACACAATGTATGCATACATAGATCCAAAAATCCGTAGACATTGATCACAAAATGTTTCAAGTTGCATTTTGAAATATTCTTATCATTCTTTCTCTGCTTCTTCACAACAAACTCCATAGATCATATTTATATCAAGCTTCCATTAACAACCAAAAGTCGGGGTTTATTTACAAACGCGGTAAGGACGGATTCTCAGTTGGTTGATTCGATGTTTACCTCCCGGTCTTGGTGTTGATGACGACTGATAGTGTTACCTGAAATGGCTGATCCCACCACTGAAACCGATTGCTTAGCCAAGCGTAGGCTTCCTCTTGTTCCCAACCACACCGCATAGAAAAACCCAATCCAACCTGATCCAATACCAAATTCATTTCATTCTTCAATACATATAGGAAGTAACTTGGAGTGTCACTCATTACAAGATTCCAAAACAGAATCAGAGCAGAGTATATAACCAACCTGAAGCTATTAAGACAGAAACGACAGCAGAAACTGTAGCGGTAGAGATGACGAATGCAGCAACGGATAAGGCTCCAATGTAAACACCAGTCAAGCAGAGAAAGAAGAGTGCCAAGAAGCCACCAGCAACAGCAAGTGAAATCAGAAGAGAGATTATGATAGCATTGGCTGTTGCAGCTACAAAGAAGAGTGTGAATACAACCAAAGCCATTGTTGTCAAAAGAACTATTGTTCCCATCTGCAACAACAATAACAAGATAATAACTAATCAACATATAGTCTCAGACACCCACGAAATTTGGCTCAAATGGGTTCAATAAAGCACTAAACTTTTCAATAAAGTACCAAACTTTTCATCAATGGTAAAGAGTTACAGAACCAAGACGATTTAGGGCACAATACGTTAATTTACTTGAGGAAATCGAATTGAAGATAATGGAAGGCTAGATTGAAAATGAAATTCAGTCTCTAATTAGGTTCAATCATTCTACTTACAGTGATGACAAGCAGAGCACGAAGCGAGCTGCCTCTACGAGTCCAGAGAAGAATCTCGCGTCCTGTTCTTTCAGAAGCTTCTCGAAGCTTAGGCCCATTTTCAGCGACGGAGTTTCTTACACGTTCAAGAAACGAAGACGCATCACCGGTTTTCGAATCTGGAAACAGAATCGAACCGATCGTGAGACAAATCAAGGAATAGAGACTCTTCAAATCCTCATCATCTTCCTTCTCCACAGAGTCCGGTTTACGATAGCCATTCTTTGTTCCTCCGTTGACAATTTCGCCGACATCATCGCCACCGACAACGTCGGCAAAGGTTTTATTCTCCGTCTCGTCGTGATCTTGCGCCATTCTTGGAAATTAGAAACTAACCCAACAGTTGTTTCGATCGGATTTAGGAAGTAATAAGAGTAAGGAACAAAAGTTGAGATTTTTTATTAGTAATAGATAATGATTGCGGACAAAACAGCTGTTTAGTTTTATGTTAAAGGAGAAATCAGGGACATGTGTAGCACCGACGTGGCTTTAAACCCCCGTTAACCGGAGGAGTAGATAGATAGATACAACGAGCGTGTGTATTCAACGCGTTACACATGCGAGTGGTTAATTCTTTTTTCTTCTTCTTTTCATTATGGTTTTATTATTGGGCTTGTTAGACGTTTTTTGAAGGCCCGTTTAAGACCAAACTGTTTTTTTTTTTAATGCACAAACTGTTGCCAATAGAAAATTACAACAAAAGGCGAATCAGATTAGATCAGATATCATCTCTGTACATAAATGCTTACAAGATAAAGCAAAACAAATGTTACATATTGTTTCAAGATAGACAAAACACAGGGTTTTCAGTGCTGTGCATCAACAATGGTGTCTTTAGCAGAGGTTGTTTCAGGGAGTGATGTGGGTTTTGCTTCCACAGAAGAAGAGACTAGGAGATTCCTGAGCTCTGTGGTGATTGCAGTCTCTTGATGCAGAGATGATGAAGGAGAAGGAGATGCAGTATTGTTGTTGTAAGTGAAGACTCGCATCGGGTGATCAAATTTACAGCTTGGACCAAACTTGCAGATCCCATACCGAGAATAGAACACGCACAGTGGTTCTCCCTGTTTCAAACCAGCAACAAGAATTTACCAAACCACATAATGAGACTATAAAGGAAAGAATCTGAAGTCTTTTATTAGCTTACCGGGCGTAAAGGAAGGCCAACCGAGCTTAAGACACAATCAGGAGGAGGGGTTTGCCTGTCTCTAGGATGATGAAATTTGCAGACTGTTCCAAATTTGCAATCTCCTGTCTTCATGTAGAATTGGCATTCAGGTTGGCCTGGTCTTTCCGGGAATACATTCTCTCTAGGTAATGCATAGAACCCGAGCGGAACAGAATTTCCCGAATGAAACCCGGATGAGAAGAGACCTCCTTGAGATCCTGAAGCGAAACCAGAAGGATCTTGCAAACGAGGAGGGTTTGCAACAAAAGATGTTCTCGACCAAGAATAAGACGGTTGACCAGTTAGAGATTGAAGAGCAGAGTAAACCGGAGAGCCACGAACAGAAACCATCAAGTTGGTTGATTGAGTCTGAGGGTGATTGAATTTACAAGTTCCCCCAAATTTACATTGTCCAATTCTCAAAAAGTAAGAGCAATCATCTTCGTTCTGCAAACAGAACTCATGAGAGAGGCAAAATTTTACAAAGCAGTGGTGAGATTAGAAAGTTGAAATGTATACATACCGGACGTAGAGGATAGCTTAAGACATTAACTGATACACTTCCATCAATACCAGCTTTGTTCCTAGGATGATGAAACTTGCAAGTCACTCCGAATTTGCAGGTCCCTGTCTTCAGATAAAACTGCACAGACACAACAACAAAAATAGAAGCTTTGAGACAATGTGATAACTAGAAGACATTACTATGATAGTAATTCGAAACAGAGCTACCTCACATTCAGGCTGACCAATTCTTTCAGGGTATTCTCCTTTAATCCTTGCAGTTGCTATAACCTAGAAATTGGATACGAGACTATTCATCAGCTTGTAATCACACACACACACAGACCCTCAAAGCTACAAACTTTGAGTCAACAAGATACAGAGGAAAGAACAAACACAGAAACAGAGTCAGTACCAGTTTCCGGTCGTGAGGATGATTGAATCGGCAAGTTGAACCAAACCTACAAAGTCCAGTCCTTATATAATAAGCACAATCTGGCTCTCCGTGACGTTCCGGATAAGACCCATCAACACCCATTGTATCATCTGATCCCAAGTTCATTTGCCACATTGCATCTAAAATTCACAAACCCAACCAAAACCCCACAACAAAAATTCAAGCTGAGGTTTTTAAGATTGAATCAGAACATCAGAGAGGGAATAAAGGATGGTACTTTGGTTAAGCAATGGGGAAAGAAAAGTGCTTTCCCGAGAAATGGAATCAAAATCCATGGAGATGATGAAGAACAATGGCTGTGTCGGTGATTATTAAGCATTAAGAACACACCATAATTCTCTCACTCTAAGAGATTTTCCGATGGGAAGTCCCATCGTTTCTCTTGCTCCCAGGAATCGTCTTCCTCCGATTGTGGAGGGGTTAGAGGAAATGGCAATGCAGGAAGACATTAGAGAATTAGAGATCACGTCTAGAGAGAGAAAGCAGAGAGAGATTGGGAAGAAAGTGTTGCGTTCTCTTCTCTCCTCCACACAAAAGAAAGAAAAAAAACTAAAGAGATTCGGTAAGAAAAACGAATTCGAAAAGACTAAATTACCCCTTTTATCTTCATATTGATTCGGTTGAGGAGAAAGAATAATTTATTTCATAAATCCTGATTTGGTTAGTATGTATGATCATGAATCAAATAATAACAAGATTTTATTTGATCTCTAACCTGAATTTCGTTTCATTTATTCTTTTTTTTTTTTTGTTAACAAAAAAAGGGCTTATAATATTTAGTGTACGTATTAAAACAATTTTAGATCCGAACATGATGTATTTTCATTTATAGAGTTTTTATCTTTTCTTGATACGTATATGTGAACAAAATACTAAATTATGCATACTACGAAAATAAAGAGAGCTTAAGAAAGTATAAAATTAAGCATAAACTAGGTTAATTCATTCAGTTAATGGTTTTCATATCTCGAATATACTTCAAAATCTCCTTTAGGAGGAAAGTGTAAAAGAGATAACAAAAAAAAAAACTTGTGAAAGATGAACAAAGGGTAATATTGATGATATAATCGAATTTATTAGTTTAATCAATGAATAAACTCCAGAGCTGCGTAGTAGGCGACGAGCACAGGTAGAGAGACCAACATCCCAAATATCACCCTACATTTATCAAAATTTTAATTTAATTTCATATTACCATTTTCTTCTTAAATAGACTGAATTTTTAAAATTTGGACTTACGCTGTGCTTAGAACATCTGCATGTAATCCATATTCCTTAGCAAAAATGAACGAAGTAATCGATTGTGGCAAAGCAGCCTGTAAATTTCATATAAATATTAATGATATATTAAACTGAAAAATATAAAGTTAGTATCTTAGTGGATGAATGAATGGAAAATGATCTACTTTTTTTTTTATATACAAACTTCAGTAGAATTAGGGTACAAAAGGATAAAGTAGAATTTATGACCTGAATGATGGCTACGCGGAGGACATCACCGTGGAGGCCAAGGACAATAGAGCCGATGGCCATGGCCGCCGGTCCGGCAA
This sequence comes from Arabidopsis thaliana, assembly GCF_000001735.4. NCBI lineage: Eukaryota > Viridiplantae > Streptophyta > Magnoliopsida > Brassicales > Brassicaceae > Arabidopsis > Arabidopsis thaliana. Next base: position 5,402,161 of record NC_003076.8, on the reverse strand, counting down.
TAAACTTCAATACCATTCCCATCACAGTCAAGCTTGTTCCACATACTATCAACTTTTCTTGAAGTGCCATGAATATTCCTGCGTATATATGCATGTATTCACTGTTATCTCAATACTGATACGTAATCTTTACGTATAGAAAGATACTTGCATGGACATAAATAAACGTACCCATATTGAACATGGCCGTTCCTGTTCCTGCTTTTGACATTATAAGAATCGAACCCTCTAATATGCCCGGCAGCTCCAGATGCCATCTATATTTCCAATTAATTTCCATCAATTATTAGACTTAAGTCTTTATTTGTTAGCCAAGAGTATACAAAACACTAATCAAAACCCTAAACCCAAAATTCACACTAAAACAAATAAAATAGAAATTTGGTCAAAGACTCTAATATTCAGATTAAAATCATGATTAGTTTATTTGCATGTACATGTCACGTTTGCAAATTATGTTACCATGTTAAAAATGTCCTAGTCATTTGTCACATGGAAATATAAACGCAAATGCAAAGAAACAATCGTGACCTATATTTCTGTCAAAATTTTAACTATAGATCATCAGGCGCTACACAGAAAAGTAATAATTTAGATGGTTTAAACGTCAAACTATAGATATTTTTAGGCAATTTTAACGGTTGCCTCGGAGTAAGGGGTGGAATTAATGTAGTCTCCTGAGTCCCTGATCACACATACTAATTAACACTTTGTTAAACATCTTATAGGTACCAATATAAAGTTTAATTAAAGATTCATTTTTACCTGTTAGAAATAAAAGCCCATGCGATCCCAAGGATGCAAGAATAGCAATTTGGATTCGTTGCAAGCTTCAACCAAACGAGGGACATGACCTCAAGGAACGACTTCTCTCCCACAACCACAGTTTCTCTTTTTCCACTTTCGATATTGATGTTGTCTACTTGTACGTCGCTGATATTATTACTACTAAATCCGGCTTTTCTAAACTCTAAGACAAACAACAAGAGTGTGAGCCACACGATGGCTTGAAATACCGAGGATTGAACCACCAGATCAACAGCCTGTTGTCCGTACATTGCCTTAGCCAATGGCACACCAACGACAAGAGAGTTAGTAAGAGTGCATAGAGAGAAACTAGTAATGGACCAACAATAGCTTCCTTTGTTGCTATATTTGGCCCACAACGCTAAGACCGTGACTATGATGACCTTAGAGAGGACATCGGCCGCGATGAACCGGTAATTCATGTTGAACGGGTCGACATGGGCCGTGAACTCAATGGTGAAGAGCGGCAGGGTGAAATAGCAAACGAGACGGTTTATAGCATCACATTGATCACGCGTGAAGATGTGCCACCATTTCACAGAGCCATAGCCTAAGATTAAGGCTACATAGAGTGGAACCATTGCTTCGATTACCTTGTAAACATCTCCACAATTTATCATGGTTTTATCAGAAAAATAGAAATGTTGCAGTAGTAGCAAACGAAAGGAAAGAAAACAAAGCTTCTAAATTCGTTCGTAGATAGTAAATGTGTTACGATAGAGAAACCAACATGTTCATATTTATAGATAAATTTTTAATTGTTTTATTTGTTGTAGAAAAAAGATAGGTAATGAGATATCCATGAGTAATATTCAAACAAAAGTAAAGTTTAGATATAAATTAAACAATAATATTTTTTTCTTCGGAATATGATTACGAATATTTATAAATAATTTGGCTAAATTCCTATAGAATAGATACAATTGAAATTTGAGTCTAAATATTTAGATAAAAAAATTAAAATCAACCTCATATTTTTAGCCATTAGTTTAATTGAGAAACAAGAGAGTTATCGTTATCAATATAATTGACCAGACCGTGCCGTGGCATATGATTCTATTCCAATTGTTTCCTGTAAATAGTGAGTGTAGTGTTTGTGTATGACGTAAACATTTCTTTCAATATTTGACTATATTAATTAATGGTAATGTCGCAGAATAAAGAATGAGGTTGCAGCTTTAGCACCATAACTAGAAGATCGTCTCGACCAATATATGTTTTTGGCTGTCGTAACTCGTCGCCACAACACATGAGACTAACCAAATAATATATTTTCAATAATTTATTCGAAATATTTGCTTAATCGTTTTTTTCTTAATCTTAATATTTATATTTATTAACCACTTTCATAAAATGGGAGCAGAACTATGCTAGTGCATGTAATATAAGTAAAGTGCATGGAATAGTTTGTATATATGCCGAAATGGGTATTTGTGCCCTACGACCTGGCGATAGCAACCAATTTCATAACCGACAAAGAGAGATTTCTTATAAGAAAATGAATTTCACTTACTTATACCTAGTGATGATTTGAATGTTTCAATATATTCATGGTTTAAGAAATAACATGTCATGGGTTTTAGAATATGTTAATATATAGATAGATAGAGAAGTCTACAAATAACTTACTTACTTTTATCTTAAACCATGTTTTACGTTGTTTTTTATGTTTCGTTCGATAAAAAATCATATGGCCATGTCTTTCTTCTTTGTTAAAATATCAAAGAACCATATTATACTACGAGCTAGCGAAAAATCTATCATCGTGAGGATTGAGGAAGCCATTCAAGAACTACAAAAGTTTACAGAAAAATTTGTACCTCGTGCTCTTGTCCTTTCTTGCTAGACAACAAATTTATTATTTGCCTTCTGGACTCTAATATAATCACAACAACACATATTGCTAGGTGCAATATCATCATATTAGCACTTTTTAATTCTATGGTATATTTTTGTTTTGTAACCATATATATTGTCCATTCACAAAGTCTTTTCTATTACACATATTCATGATGAGAAAATTGATTTGATCTAATTACTAGAGAATCATGCAGAGGCATAAAATGATCTGGAAAGCATTTATTTATCATTTGATTTGATAATAACATTTTATGGAAACACCTATCTTTACCAAAGATTTGGAACAAATAGAAAAACATAAGCAAACAAATATATATAGTCGGACTAAAACAAAAACAAAAAGGGGGATTTGACTGATGGAACAAAAGTTAAAATCGGTGGATTAGAAATCTGTGAAAACGTGGAGGATGCTTATTCACTGGTGAAATTGAGGGATCATATATAAATATGAATAATAATGCTAGTAGAATAAGTTCTATTTATCACTTGATGATTACAAATCTATAATATGCTTTCAAATTTCTCTCCTGATGTGTTGATATATATTACAGTCTTTTTAATATCAAAAAGGTTTTTGTCTTCTCTCATTCATTCATTCATCGTTAATACTTTTGTTTTTGTGTGACATATTTTCATTATTCTTCTTGAATTATGTCAGAAATAGCTAGCTAGCACGATTGGAAAGTTTATTCAAAATCCATCTTATTTGTTTTGTACTTTTGACGTCATGAATATTATGTTGATGTTTTTTCCCAAACCACAAAAACAAAACAATCAAAGTTTTTCAGACCAGAAAACACTATATGTTGGGGTTTATACTGTTCTTCCTAAATTAGAGTTCGAATTCAAGAGTAGTGATCATATAACTTTCGTTTTCCTTTCAATCTTTCATAAACGAATCCAAGTACCAAGTTAAATGCATGGTTACGTATTATATACTATATATAAATGTAATCATGTTAATGTTACAAATCAAATCAGAAGAAACAAAGTTATACATAAAGGAGAGGATGTTTTGATTTTGGTCGAAAAGAAGTTCAACGTCAATCATTGAAAGAATGAAGTAAATAGCAGCCAATAGAAAGGGAAACCAAACTACAAACATATCAATATTACATAATTTTTTAAATATAATTAATTATCCATATCCACACACTAATCTTTCATTCAAATTCCATATTAAAAAAAAACACAGAAGAATTATTCTTAAAGGCAAATTTGTTCTTTAGACTTATGAAAAGAGGAAACTCCTCCAAGTGCAGGTGGAATAAATCCTCTGTTTGAAACGACTTCACTACTGTATTATTTCTTAATTTATTTTGTGGCTCACAATAATCTGTTCCTTCATTGCTTCGTCACTCAATATATGCTACAGCACCTACTTGTTGTACTCTTCTGCTTCACATCTCGTGTTTTTATTCTGGAAACATTCGTTTTTCCAGAGAAGAGAAGACGCAAGAACAAGTTTTCAACCATGGAGAATGGAGAATGATTTACTTTTAGCATAAAGTCCTCAAACGTATTAGCCGCATCAACAACACTCTTTGATGTGAACACAAGTCTTAAGTTACATGCAAAGTGTTACTTATTCATTAATTCTAGTATAGTTCTTATACTTTAGAACTTGAAGGGTACACCATAATAATAGCTAAAGAGATCAAGATCGGTGATTATAGTTATCAAATTTCCAAGAATATGTGAACACTTCATAGATTATGTAATGAACTAATGATTACAAAAAAAAAAAAAGTACAAAGGCAAAGCTAGAAACGACTTTTGAATCAGGAAAATCTCTCTGCAGGTTTGTTTGGTCCGGCGGGAAAATTTGATATATAAACCGAACCGGATAACATGAACCACCCGGTTTTTAAATTTTGCTGGTTCTTGACCACGACGAAGTCACTTGCTTAACAGGCTGGTTCTGCTTCGTGGTCTGGTTCTTTAAAGCTGGTCCAAATAATAATAAAATAATTAAAAGATGAAATTCCTTTCTTGCCCCTTTTGTTCTTCTCCTTTCTCCGTCTCTCTCTCTCTCTCTCTCTCTCTCTCTCTCTCTCTCTCTCTCTCTCTCTCTTCGACTTCTTCGTCTTCGTTTCTTCATTTCGAAGCTCTCTCTGTGTGTGATGGCGTGCCCTAGAAACTCCATAACATACAACGCCACGCGCTGCGCGTGCGGTATCGGTCAGCTACTAAACCGGAGCTCCGGGAGCTGCGAGATCTTCGGTTGGCCGTCAACAATCTCCACAGACAAAGATGTAAACTACAGCGTAATATCATTCGCCGAGACTTTATTCGCTTTCGATAGGATCCGTAAGTTCACGCAATCTCAAGCTATTTTCTTAGAAGCTACGCTCGTGATGCTTCTCTCCTGGTTAGTCTTTTGTTTCTTCCTGAGATTCACCAAACTCGGCGATGGTCGTAATGTCTGGTTTAATCTCCGTTGGTGGATTACTCGACTTGACGTCTTCTTCTCCACTAGACATTGGCTCGTTAGTGCTTTCTCTACTCTCATTGCTTTTGTCTCCATGAATTGGTTTCTTTTGAGTAAACCAATTAGGTTCCTGAATCTTGTAGGATGATCAACAAATTGTCAAGAAACGTAAAACAGAACTTGGTGGAACATTTTCTGTTGCGAGCTGGATTGTTTTCATTGGTTTATTCGCTGCGTGAGTTTGATAACTTCAGAATTTAGTGCTTCCTTTGGTTTTTGTTAACTTAGTCAGTTTCTTCACAGGCTGCTTTATCAAATCATAACCAAGAGAACAATTGAAGTTCACAATGTGAGAGCTACTGGTTCTCCAGATTTGATCTCATTCGAGAACGATTTGGAGTTTAACATCACCGCTGTTTCGGATATGAGTTGCTCTAATTTACGCGGTATTGGGAACGTGGTCATGGGTAATCCCGGGTTTAGCGAGTTCAAAGTTGCTGCTCTTTCTAGTTTAGGAAGCTATACTTGTAAGAATACAACTTCAGGACCAACAGTGAATTTCAAATGTACCAAATGTCGTCTCACCAACGATTACATATATATCTCGTGGCATTTCGTTGATCTTCCTGATTCGCCTGCTGCTGCTGTTGGATTTCAGTTTAACTTTACGTCTAAGAATGGACCTAACGAGAAGCATATGAGTTTTGTTAGTGGCACTCTGAGAAACGGAAGCATTCTCGATGAAAGTCCGGTTACTTTCCGTGGAACCGAAGGGAATATATTGAAGTTTAATCTGTTTCCTCGGATTTACCATCATTTGCATGATCTAAAGCTAATCCAACCTCTCTTTCACGAGTTTATCCCTGGCTCTGTTTACCGAGACACTACTCAGCTTCAGGCATCTATGGGAAGGTCAACAGATGGCATACTCAATACGACATTGTTCATCAACTATCTCTCTGCTTATATTGTTGAGATAGACCATGAAAATATACTCGGTCCTGGTAAGTAAATTTACTTTGTCCAATCACTTCTTGTGAATCATTCCAGTATGTGCAAGTAGAGAATACTAGAGTAGCTTCAGTTCTAACTTAAGTTTCTTTTTCCTTTTCTGGTTGCTGTTTAACAGTTAGCTTCCTTGCCGATCTTGGTGGTTTGTATTGCATCAGTATTGGCATATTTTTCTACCTACTAGTGCAGGTTTGAAACCTTTTCATCTCCTTTACTTAATGTTTATTGGTATTCATGATCTATGAATATAAGAAAGAGCATTAAGCATTATTAGCGGGTGTGTACTATAGTGTTTGAAAGTTTTCTAGTCCTTCCTAAGCATATCCTGATGGCGGTAAATTGGCTCTTTGAATAGTGTGAGTACAGGATCAAGAAGCTGCGAAATGAAGATACTGTTTTCAGGAAGATAAGGAATCGTCGTAAAGCTCTAGATCACTGGGATAAAGTAATTGTTTTCCCCTTTCTCTTTTTTGGTTTTTCTTCTTGCAATGGCTTCTTTTCTTATTACAAGTTGCTCTTTCAATAATCCTCATTTAGCTGAGAAGATATGTTGCATACACATGGGATTGCAGCATATTGGTCGATGATGCCATCAAAACGACAAAGGTATCAGGAATGTGTGGTTTAACGAGACCTCCAACATCTTCTAATAGCTCGGAACACGGGGAATCGATCATGGCGAACAAGAAGCCTAACTTAGGTATTGAGAAGGTGAGCTAACTATCTGTTTTTGGGTTCCCCTTTCCTTTTTTTTGACCCTTTTGAGTTGTTAATTTTCTCTTTTTATCCAGAATGTGATTTCACAACCTGCAAGTTTAGAACTGAGCTCTTTTGATTCGGCTTCTTCTCTGGCTCATGGAGATAATTTCTCAAATAAAAAGAGTATAACTCATCCAATTTCTCATAGTGAAGACGTTTCAATCCCTCCACCTCCTCCAATGGGTATGGCTTATAACTTAACATCCACATTGTACCTAGTGATTTATGATTCGGTAGCAGTAGCTATGTCATATGGTTTAGGTTTTAGAAGTAGAAGTGAAGAATAGATGTATCTCAATTGAGCTTAATTGGTTTATAATAGTAATATGATCTCAAACCTGAAACCTCCAACCACTACTGTCACTATTGCAGAGTTCATTGATGGATCTTCTGGTTCAGAAGTGGACGCAATGGATATCAAGAATAAATTTCAACTTCTTTACGACTACAATGTATTGCTTAGGGAAAAACTTTTAGAGACTCAGTCTTTGCTTAATACTTTGGCACCCAAACCAATAGCATCATCATCTTCAACCGTGGAACGCAGTGCCTAGAACAACGAGGTTGTTTGACATGTATTGTTTGTATACTCCCTGTAACTTCCACATTTATTGAACAAAGGAATGACTAATGCTTGTTGTATCTTTGTGAATATACCTAGTTGCTAATAGTAACAAATTTTCGCTTTTGATGATTTTACTATGGTAAAAGCGAGTAATAACCAGAAGTAAAAAAGCTAAGCAATAGATATTAATATCATCGAGTCAAAGCAGATGGGTTTCATCAGGTTACATTATTGAGTGTCTCAAAAACACATGCTTATAATTTAGATAAAAAGAGAAAATAAACATGATGATACTAAAAGAAAGAAAACGACTTGGGTAAATCTCTGAGACATGATAATATGCTTAGAAGTGATAAAGGAACCTAACCTCAAGAGATTGTTCAACTTCAAGCGCTAGAATTAACAGAATTCCAGAGCTGGACCCACTTAACCATAGCATCAGCAGCTTGCGTAAAGGCAGGATCATCTGAACCTAACTGCTCTTTCACCGCTTTAGCAAGCTCAATCACACAATCTTCAACTTTAAGCGCAGTCTCGGGCAATTTCAATGAATCGAAAAATGGAACACTTTTCTCCATCAGCTTCATTCCTTCCCATTTCTTCCTCAAACTCTCCACTGCATCTCCTCTCTCGTTTCTCCACACATAAGGCAGTCCGGTTTTCACACCATAACCCAAATGATCAGAGATATGTTTCAGACACATCCCACACCAAACATCTTCAAGTGTTTCCCATCTCACTTTCCCTTCTCCAGCCAATCTGAGTGCAGGCACCAAAGCTGGACCCACCAACTCGCGGTTAAAAGCAATGTTGATTCCGCTTATGGGTAGCATAGCCTTGGCCGGGACAGTCATAACCGCATCAACATATGCAGTGTTCCTTTTCTCTGTCTTGAGAGCTTGTGTTGGAGCATCAAGATCAGCTAGATTAAGCCAAAGCCCACAAGATGCAGCACAAGGGACACCACTTCTGAGGCTGAAAGGGTATCCACGGACAAAATCCGCTCCCTCGCAGTAAGGATCATAAAGGGTGTTGAAGAAGAGAGGCGTGGCTGGGTTTTCAAGGTTGATCACGTGCTGAGTAACAGCATCCACTAGGAACCCCTTCGGATCTTTAGCAGGGACACAATCATCATCAATAGAGACAATGTACTTCTTTTTAGATACGAGATAACCGAAATATCTGCAAGAATAGCCAGAGAACATGGTGGAATTGGATGCGCCCACAACCTTTTCCATGTCAGTCTTAGAGTAGACATCTACGTCAAAGCCTTCTGGTATGTTGAGTTCCTCCTTGAGCTCAGGATCTTTGACAACAATCAGATGGAATCCGGAGAAGAAAGGCCTCCAGCTGGTCAAAAACTGTGTAAGGTCAGCATTAAGAGCCCCAATAACAATGTCGACTTCATTCTTGTTTATCTCGGCCAAAGACATCTTCGAGTTTCAACAATCTTTTAAGCAGTTATGAGAGATCACTTTTAGGCTGATCTTCAAAAGCTTTCTTCTGCAGATACATAAAAACTTAAACTTTGTCAGAAAAACCTCCAAACAGAATCAGTCTAAACGAAACAAATTAAGGGCAAAAGCATCAGCCTTTTTAGATGAAATCACTAATCAGTGATTATTAGAGAATCATAATCTAATCCAAACACACGATCCCCATAGCCTCAAACCTAATCAAGAGATCTACTTTCTCAGTCAACTAAGGATCGCATGAACAGTACGGTCAAAAAACTGCTACAGATTGAGATCAACAAGCGGAACATAATTGTAAAGCGATTCGATCTACTATGATTCTGTTAACAATAAAAATAACATTTTATTCAAACAAAAGAGAGAGAGAGAGAAGCAATCGAACAATACCCAGAAAGAGTAAACGCATTAGCAGATCAAACCAAGCAATACCCACAAACAAAATTATATACTCATCAATGGATAAGTTTGCGAGAGATTGACCTGATTCAAGCTTTGGAGAGAATGCAACAGATCCGAGGATTTTTCGTCAGAGGGACAAACACAAATCGTGGGAATGCATTAGATTTATCGCGTTACTTTAGAAATTAGAATTGGTCCAAAAACGTTTCGCGCATTTGCTGCTGCGTCCCGCAATTTTCTCTTTGATCGTGCGTTTAAGTGTATCCAAAAAAGACTTCGATTCTAATCAATCAGAACCAACCCAAACCGAAGCTAACCGATCCGGTCTGATAAGTTTGCAAATTTCCAGGTTTTGATAACCGAAAGTGAAGTTATAATTCTACGAATGCATCATCAAACCGAACTATAAGTCTTGGTTTTCGCAATATGACAATTTTATAAGAACCAGATAAATTTATTCAAAGCCCGGTTAAGTTAAGCCATCACCTATTTTTTTCCATTGAAGACAAGTCTCTACAAAAACAGTGAAACTTAAACATTACAAGTTACATCAAAACAAGAAAGGTAAAAGAAAACACAAAAGTACTGTAAGAACCGTCTATCATCAAATGGGCTGTGTGCATTTCTTCTGAGAATGTCCAAGCAAATGACACCTTCCACATTGCACAATCCTCTTTGGTCTCTTCAAATTCTCAACCCGAACCACTTTCTTCTTCGGTCTACCTGGTGGTCTCCTCGTTTTTGGTGGTCGTATCCTCAAGCTCTCAACTCCTCCTCCAGCCTCTTCTCCTTCATCCTTCCACAAGCTTCTATCAGGAATCTCTCCAATCATCTGCGAATACGTCTGCTGATAGCTGGACACTGTGAAACACGGTTCTGCAAACAGATGCACATTCCGACCACACGAGATCAGTGCTGCAGCCGCGTGAGCACACGGCAATCCGTAAATCTGCCAACGACGGCATGAGCAATCCCGTGTCCGTATATCCACAATGTTGGTTCTCTCTGTCGACACAATCTCAAACTCGACCTCGTTCGCTCGTAAAACTTGGTAACACCGTGCGTCTGCAACCGCTTCTGTTATACGTCTCTCTGCAGATGGCACGAGTATTGAGTTCCATCCCATGCTCAACTCACGGCGGTTATCGAACCAAGACGATATTTGATGCCGGATATGTTCCATCATCTGTATGATTGGGAGTTCATGGCATTCGAGAGCCCAATTGTATAATACCTCTGTTATCCCTAAACCGAAATGTCCATACCGCACACCTTGGAAATATGCTACAGCCCAGAGATGCGGCAGGTAGAGTTCGAACCACTGAACAACATCTTGCGATATCTCAATCATTTCGTTAGACTTCGTTTCGAATTCCGCTGGTGTCAGCGCGTAAACAGCACTCCAGAAGATATTAACAAGCTTCGTGTTCTTGAATGTATCCCGGAAGTTTTCGCTAACATAACGGAGACAAAACCCATGGAAAGCAGTTGGGAAATGAGTTTCAACGGCTTCCACAACTGCGCTCTGTCTCTCAGAGAGTATCGTGAGCTTCGGCATGCTATCGGTATTCATCCCAAGAAGCTTCCTCAGCTCCGAAAGAAACCACGACCAGTTTTCATCGCTTTCATTATCGACAATAGCGATAGCCAAGGGAAACAAACCATCATCCGCATCAACAGCTGCAGCGCAGAGGATTGCACCCAAGTACTTCCCTTTAAGGTGTGCTCTATCCAATTCAAGAAGAGGCCGACAAGAACTGAAAAACCCGGAGATACATGCTCGATACGCAATAAACAACCGTTGGAAACAATTCTCAGGTCCCAAAGCAGAAACAGAAGCAAAACTCCCAGGATTGACTAATTTAATCTGCTCACAATACGCAGGAAGAAACCGGTACCCTTCCTCATAAGTCCCATGAAGCGCAGCCATACTCCGCTCTTTCCCACGCCAAGCCTGCATATAAGAAACCGCAACCCCATGCTCGTCACGTATATCCTGCAATATCTCCTTTGGTTTATACTGCGGATTATCTCTAATGCGTGCCTCTACTGATCTAGCAACCCAACCAACGGATGCTTGCTGATGATGGAGATCACGGACACCTTCACAAGTATGCTCACTATTAAGCGTCCTAACCGTAAATGTCTGAACACCTGGACATTTAGCAGCATGGATACGCCAAGGACAACCTTCTTTAGAGCATTTGGCTATGAATCGACTACGATCTGATTTCACAATCCGAAGATCAAAATGCAGAGCTATAGCCAAATCTTTCAAAGTTCTTCTGCAAGTTTCCACATCGGGAAACTCTTTACCAACTGCTAAAACATGTTCTGTAGCTAAAATATCGTCGGAATCTAAAGTAATTAGAGCTCCATCAGCCATTAGGCATTGCATCTGGAAAAGGGTTTCTTCGTCTCTGTGATTTCAATGCAAAATACTTATCAGCATCTCACAAGAACACACACTTGGTACATACTAGGAGAGACATAAAGAGGCAAAATCTCAGATCGCAACACAAAAAAAAATAACTAATTTCCATGCTTGGATCACAAGCTCAATTAACAAACAAAAAAGACAAACTTTAAGGAAATTAAAAGAGACCCATTTCCAAAATCAATAACATTTCCCAAAGATTTCAGACAACAATTCAAAGGGAAATTAACAGACAGCAACAAAACCTTTCCAGAAATTGGAAAACTACGGGGATCTTCGCGACAGCGACCGAATCAGGTTCGTATCGGACTCGGTGGCCTAACTCGGCGTTAAGCGACTGTAATTTGAAGCCGCTAGGGTTATCAGCGTCGGGGAGAGAAATTGCAGACGGCGACACAAAAAGAAATGAAAGGAGGAAGAGAGAGAGAGAGATGGGAAAGTGGAAAAGCTTAACTAAAGATGATGACACGTGTCAAATATGAAATGGTTAATTTTATTTTGTTGTATAGTAAGGGATAATACATTAATGTTTTGGAAACTTAGGATAAGAATACATTAATGTTTCAAAGGATTCAGCTCTCTTGATTCGGTATTATATCTAAAAAAAGTCATATGTATGTTTTATTAGAGGAAAAACAAATGTTTTGTTATAATTTTTGTTTTCAATTAAGAAATAAATATGTATGTATTGTGGTAATAAAATTGTCATCCGGTATGAAGAACACTTGTTGATAAATGATTAAATGGCCTCAAAGATGTTAAGTGTCCAACCAATCCCTGATCAGAGATTTTGGGTCATGTAATTAAAAGTAATTCACCCTTACTGTTCTAGTGTGATGGATATTTTTGATAGAGCAATTTACACTTATTCATGTTTGTTATCGCTATTTCTGATTATCTTTCACATGTATCCAAAGCGGATAAATCATTACAACTATAAACAAAAATTTTAAAAATATAAACAAAATTTTTTAAAATATAAGAACAACAAAAATGTAAAGTCATTTGGACGATAATAAATATATAACAAACTAAAACTAGATTTAAAATTAGATCTAAGAAAATGGGTAATAAGAATGGCTCTCCATGCTTTAGGGATATTGAACAAAGTAGCAAAACAACAAAAAATAGAATTCGTAAAAAACGAAGCAAAAAAAATCCACAAAAAAAGATCACCGGAGAAGTTTCATTGATCTTCATGTATTCTGATTGGCTTCAATTTGATCTCTTTTCTTTCTCTCTCCTTTTGCTTCCTTCCTCTGTTTTGTTTTCCTTTAACCATCTCCCAAAATACTCTTCCCTTTAACGTGGGTCCTTCAATCTTTTTGAAGGACCCCGCCATTGTCAATCACCTTTCAAAGGGATCTTTATTCTTTTTGGTTTTAGGCTATTTAGATTATTGAATTGATTTTGAATGATAATCATGATGAATTGTTTTCCGTGTTTCACTTCACAAAAGAGCAGAAACGCTCCATGCACGACGAACGAGACTAACGATGATAACGTTGAACACGACGAATTCAGACCACCTGGTACGTTTTTCAAATTTAGAAAAAAAAATATGTTAGCTTTCTTATCACGGAACTGTGAATTAGAAAACCTATTTTCTAAAAATGTTGTTTGGGGGGTTTGTTTGGTTTCAGTTGTTGCGACGACGAAACGGACTGAAGAAAGAGAACCTGCAGAGCAACAACCACCGGTGAAAACATTCAATTTCCGGGAGTTAGCGACGGCGACCAAGAATTTCCGGCAAGAATGTCTTTTAGGAGAAGGTGGATTCGGTAGGGTTTACAAAGGAACTCTTCAATCTACTGGCCAGGTTTGTTACCATACCAAAGTTCAAACCTCTGGATACAATTTTCGGAGATTTTCTTTGAAGTTGTTTTCTATTGCTTTGTGAGTGTAGTTGGTAGCTGTAAAGCAGCTAGACAAGCATGGATTACATGGTAACAAAGAGTTTCTAGCTGAAGTCTTGTCATTGGCTAAACTTGAACACCCGAATCTTGTTAAGCTTATAGGATACTGTGCTGATGGAGATCAACGGCTTTTAGTCTTTGAGTATGTCTCTGGAGGTTCCCTTCAAGACCATCTTTACGGTATAATTGAACTCCTTTCACAATGTTTTATGGAGATACCTTTAGGCTTGGTTTAGAGGCTGACAATGTATTTGATATGCAGAACAAAAGCCAGGCCAGAAGCCGATGGATTGGATAACGAGGATGAAGATTGCGTTTGGTGCAGCGCAAGGATTGGATTACTTGCACGATAAAGTTACTCCAGCGGTGATATACCGAGATTTGAAAGCTTCTAACATCTTGTTAGATGCTGAGTTTTACCCTAAGCTTTGTGATTTTGGTCTGCATAATCTAGAGCCAGGAACAGGTGATAGCTTGTTTCTTTCTTCCCGGGTTATGGATACTTATGGTTATTCAGCACCTGAGTACACTCGAGGGGACGATCTCACTGTCAAGTCAGATGTTTATAGCTTCGGAGTTGTGTTGCTCGAACTCATCACCGGTAGAAGAGCTATTGACACCACTAAGCCTAATGATGAGCAAAATCTAGTTGCTTGGGTAACACTCCATTAAACCTCTTCTCTATGAATCATCAAGTTGGGATCTTTTGAATGATATATGTTTTGGGTTTTGCGCAGGCACAACCGATATTTAAAGACCCGAAAAGATATCCGGATATGGCAGATCCTCTTTTGAGGAAGAATTTCTCAGAGAGAGGGTTAAATCAAGCAGTGGCAATAACATCAATGTGTCTACAAGAGGAACCAACTGCTCGTCCTTTGATAAGTGATGTAATGGTTGCTCTTAGCTTCCTTTCAATGTCTACAGAAGATGGTATTCCAGCCACGGTTCCAATGGAATCGTTCAGGGACAAAAGTATGTCCATTGCTTTAAGCAGACACGGTTCTTGTTCTGTAACTCCATTTTGTATTTCTCGGAAAGATGTAGGCAACAAATCCAGTTCTTCATCAGACTCGGAGGATGAAGAAGAAGAAAAGGAACAAAAAGCAGAAAAAGAAGAAGAATCAACAAGTAAGAAAAGACAAGAGCAGGAAGAAACCGCGACAGATTCAGATGATGAGTCTGATTCAAACTCCGAAAAGGATCAAGAAGAGGAACAGTCTCAGTTAGAGAAAGCCAGGGAGTCTAGTAGCTCATCCTCTGACTCTGGAAGTGAGAGAAGATCAATTGATGAAACAAACGCAACTGCTCAGAGCTTGAAGATAAGTTACAGTAATTATAGCTCTGAGGAAGAAGATAACGAGAAGCTAAGCAGTAAAAGCAGCTGTAAATCAAACGAAGAAAGCACTTTTTCGCGGTATGACAGCGGTAGAGATCACGATGATTCGTCAAGAAACACAAGCATGCGAATCAATAGTCTTGCTCATGATGATAAGGAGGAAGACGAGGAGGAGAATCATGAAACACGGAGCTATAGTGATCACGATGATTCGCCAAGGAACACTAGCATGCGAATCAATAGTCTTTCTCATGATGATGATGAGGAAGAGGAGGAGGAGAATCATCAAACTCGGCTTGAGCACATTCATAGCTCGAAATCTGAAGACCAAAGTGTTTATTCAGATGATGATGCCGGCGAAAGTGGTGAGTCGTCTTTGCATAGGATCGAAGCAAAGGAAGAAGAACATATTTCTTCTGACCATGATTAATCTTTTGCAACGAGGAAAAAAATGTTGCAACTTTTCGTTTTGGAACAAACCAATTTGTCATATAAGTCTAATATACATATCACATTTCTTTTGAGAAAATATGAAACTTAAACAAAAAAAATTATGTATATATCTTTAATACCGTATACAGTATTAGGAAGAAAATGTTTACAGTATATTATCCAACCATGTGTTTCCACAGTATTTTCCATTTAAAAGTTAGTTTACATATGACTAGTTCTTGCAAAAATACTCGTATTATAAAAGAAGAAGAAAAAGATTGTATTTTTAAATTAAACTTTAATTTTTGACTAATTACGTACCGAATAATATAAAGTCGTAAACTATATATCTTTTTTGTTCAAAAACATTGGCATGATTGTTTCAAGTCAGTCATTAATGTTAAATCGAATGGAAAAGACGAAGTGTTTGGTGAAAATCTAATCGAGAGATTTACGTTTTGGGGGGGGGGGGGGGGGGGTTTGAGTTAAATTTATTAGGGTTCACTTTTTGCTTAATATTTACGTTTTGTTTTCAAAGCCTTTTTTAATAGTTTGCAAAAACTATATGTTTCATGAATTAACAAATAAAAAAATGTATTCATCCATGATTTCATGATAAATACCACTAACAAGTAACAACAGTATCAAATGGTTGAACAAGCAACGACTAAAAAATAGAAAAGAAGAGGGGGAAAAAAGATGGCCTTGCCATCATAACCATTTGATGATTAAATTTTGCAAAAGAAGACGTTCAGAAAAATTAATATAGATTGCTTTGATTCCAAGGGGATGTAACAACTAATGTACATTTTAATCATTTAAGCCATCATTATACATACATTATAGAGTCTTTGAGTATTCATTATGAACTCCATCGAATATTAAACTGTTCTCCATATACTAAAACTAATACACAGTCCACAGAAGTAGAGTTAAACTTTAACTATGAAGTACGTAACTAATTTACAAAATATTGATTGACATAATCTTTTTCGACTGCTATAATTGACATGTTAAAAGTTTTTTTTGTTTTTTTAGTACAACTCACATATAATATGCATTTGGTGTAATAACAAACGAAATCTAAGCCAGTCACAAAACTCAATTCCTATACTCTATACAGTATATTGATAGCAATATACAAATATCAATATCTAATTATCCATATTATAACATTTTTGATATCAAATATATATATATATATATATAGTGCAAATTATACGTCACAAAGAAAACAGTCTACCAAACAGTAGTTGAGCCCAAAATATAAAATGAAAGCTATCACTTTCTATTCTACCGCAACTTCATATACACACGTAAACATCATTGTAACTTCACAACAAAGTCAGCTAAACACATAATTCACGACCACAACCAAATTATATTCCAACAAAGATTACAAACAAAACAACAACAAATTACATCAAAACATTTGGTGGGTTGTCATTTTCATCGTATATATACATATACACACATACTCTTATATATAAATAGAAGTATTTTAAAAGGAAAGGCTTGGTAGAAAATGAGAGATAGAATGGAGAGACTTGTGGTGCTTCCTTTCTCCATCGGATGTATCTCCGTCTCAAGTGTTGCCGTTTTGTCTCCTCTCTCTAAGCCTCATCATCATCACTCTCGTCAAGGTTCATTCCCTCTCTCTTTTTAAATATCATGTATATATATATTGAATTAATATCTCATGTATCTTCTATTGTGATATATACCTTGATGTGTTTTCAAAAGTGATTCGTGAACAAGAGGAGGAAGATAACATGAAGAATGTATTCAAGTTCCTTGCGGTTTCTAAACCGGAGATTTCTATCGGTATTAACCGGATTTTCAAGAGCTTCAAGACCATTTCTCAACTCTTTGGTAATATTGTACTCTAATGTATGTTACGAAATTATACCATTTAAACGTATTGGCAAATTTTAACATTTGCTAGAACCACTTTTACATGTTTTTGGTTCATATAGATCCTAGTACATGTGTCCTCACTCTTTAACATTTATAAGTTGGTACTATCTTTTCTTCCAAAAATGTTATAGCTGACAAAGATGAAGAGAAGGAAGAAGTCGAAACATCAGGAATGGAGATAGGAGTTCCAACGAACGTAAAACATGTATCGCACATCGGTTGGGAAAGCGGTCTAACCGCGGCTACAGGTCCTGGTAAAGGATGGGAAGATCTCATACCGCCGGAGTTGCTTGCAGCCGCTGCTTCAAAAAAAGAAATTAACCCTCATCTTCATCCAACTTTATAATCCACTCCCTCTATTTTTATTTTATTTGATGTTTTGTTTAAGAATCTAGACATATTGATATATATATGGTGAATCTGATCTATGATATAAACTATGTTATGCGGTAAATATAATCGTTATGTAAATATTTTGTATGTTAATCATAAGATATGATATTAGTACCATACATTATCAACAAAATGAATATTGATATACTCGGGGAGCTGGTGAATATTAACTCGGGGAGTAGAACTTCTGGGATATGGTGAATATTAACTCGGGGAGCTGGATTTGGAAGAGTATTTGCAAGCTTCGTCCAATGGCTCGGGAGTTTGTGGTTTGCAAAGTCGGTTCGGGGATCACTTGTAATTTTTGGAGTGAGAATTGGACTAATTTGGGACCGCTTATTCATTTAACAGGTGACTTGGGACCTAGAGTTTCTGGTTTACCTAGGAATGCTTCAGTTGCAGATGCTTTAAGAGATGGGGTTTGGTGGATAAATGGGTCTAGGAGCAGGAACCCAATTATTCAGCTGTTAAAGAACTGTCTCCCTCTTTCTAGTGTGGTGAACCTTCAAGTGGATGCTGAAGATGATCTGTTCATGTGGAAGGTTGGGGGAAGTGAGGCTTCTGTTGGTTTCTCCTCTGCTGCAACGTGGATCCACTTAAATCCTGTTGGGGAAAAGGTTGATTGGCATAAGGCAATTTGGTTTAAAGGCAGGATTCCCAAGCATGCTTTCATCTCTTGGGTAAATATCAGACACAGGCTGCCTACTCGTGACAAACTTCTAAGCTGGGGACTTCATGTTCCATCTCTCTGCCTCCTTTGCAATGCTTTTGATGAGACGAGACAGCATCTCTTCTTTGACTGTGTGTTTGCAGGAGAAATCTGAAATCACTTCACTTCTCGGGCCCATGTTTCTCCTCCTCCATTGTTTGAGGATGGGGTTAGATGGCTTAAGAATCCTAGTCGGGACAAAAATGTGACTACGATTCTTAGGATAGCCCACCAAGCTACGGTTTATACTCTTTGGAGGGAACGGAACACTCGTCTGCACACTTCTTCTTCGAGACCTGCTGCTGGACTGATTATGGAGATAAAGAATCTTATTCGCACTCATCTTGATCCTCTCTCACGAGCTCAACGTATTGGCCCCAATGGTTTATCGTACCTCGCCACTTGGTTCGGTCTCTTTATTTGATCATGTGCTCTGTTTTACTTTTCTTTGTTGTTTCGTAGGTGTTACTCGTTTTAGAAGTACTGTGTATTCGATATCGTTTTATAAATGAAGTAAAAAAAAAAAAAAAAAAAAAAAAAAGAAAAGAAAAGAATATTGATATACGTTAATCCAAATTAACTTTTAGAAACAGTTGAATCATATTGTGGGGTCATCATAACGAATCTTTGATCTATTAATAGAAAATTCTAAAAATTGACTCTTTAAGTCAAAATAGGAAATTTCCCAATCGGTTCAACGAAAAGTTGAAGGATGTAACAACGTGTCATAATCTGGTGAGAGATTACAGCGAAAACAAAACATTCCCTTAAAAACCTGAAGAGGATCCAACAAGAACAATCTCTAATGGCGGTTTTTCAAAGGTTTAACAATTTTTTTCCAAATCCGAAAAAATCTCTTAACAAAAAAACTCCTTAATCTTCGTCATCTTTTTGTCTCTTTTTAAAAAATAATTAAACCCCACTTGATGATTATCCCATTAATCATTTAAAGGTTTTTTTTTTTCTTTTTGTTCAACGAATCTCTATCTCTCTCTAGATTTTGGGGATTTTGCTCTCTCTCCCTCTCTGTCTCTCTTTGGTGCTCGTAGCTTTCTGTCTCCCAATTGAGAGAAGGAGGGAGATAGAAACGTCGATGGGCTTAATTGTGGATGATGATAACGATGGAGAAGTTTTGATTCCGCCGCCGAATTTTTCAATGGTAGAAGATGAAATTTACCGATCTGGGTTTCCTGAGCTGGAGAATTTCGGATTCTTATCAACCCTAAATCTTCGATCCATCATGTAAGATTCTCTTCTTTCATTCTTCTGAATCTTTTGTTAAAAATTAAAAAAAGAAGAAGAATCTTTTATTTAATAACGCATCGTTGTCGTTGTTTATAGATAGACAGATTCCTTAAATCACCACTTTCACTTTCATGGCTTTTATTAGTTAAATGTCAAAAAAATGTGGGATAATTATATATTTGTGTTGTTGAAATTTGACCCACGCAGAAAGATTTGATTACAAAAACGAGTTTTGTTTGTTGGGTTTGTCTGGAAACAGTTATCTGTGTCCTGAGCCATACCCTGAGGACAATCTCAAGTCTCTTGCATCCAACAACATTAAGCTTTTCCAGTTCGGGATTGAAGGCAAAACGGTATGATTTTCTAACCTTTATGATTCATTCAACAACAGCAATTGTATTGAATCTTTTTGAGTTCTTCTTCAAGAACATTTGACCCTGTTTTTAGTGTCTTGTTGGCTTGTAGCATTTGAGTTGATGAATCTTATAAGACCTTTAAGAAACATATAAATACCCTGTTCTGTTCCTGTTATAGCTTCTTTGATTTCTGAGTTTGGATTGTTTTACTTTTACGCCAATAGGATCCTCCAACTCCTATGCCAAAGGATACAGTGTTGAGTGCTCTTAGAGTACTAGTTGGTAAGGAACCAGAAGAGACTCTTTGATGTGTTGTCGGCTTTTCTCTTTTAGCTGTCTCATTAATTCTTCTGTTTTTGCTAACAGATGTTCGAAATCATCCAATTCTTATCCACTGTAAGCGCGGAAAGGTAACCAAACCAAACCCTTCTCTTCCGGTTTAACAAGCTTTAGGTTAAGTTAAGAGTGATTTGAGTCCAATGGTGCGTTTCTTCTGGCTCATTGCAGCATAGGACAGGTTGTCTTGTGGGATGCTTGAGGAAAGTGCAGAACTGGTGCTTGTCATCGGTTCTCGAGGAATACCAGAAGTGTGCGGGTTTGAAATGGAGACAAAGAGATTTAAGGTTCATTGAGGATTTCGATGTGCTCAGATTGAAGCAATGTCTATACAGCATCATATATCAGTACAATGGGTATGGTCTCAAGAGAAGAAAGTTGCTGTATCAAGAAGAGAATGTTGTTCAAGAACAGCAAAAACCTCAAGCCACCAAAGGATAAAGAAAGAGATTTGAAATCGGATTTTTTTTTGTTTCTTTACATTTTGTCGTGATGATGATGATGATTTTTTTGAGAATAGGATAGTTCTTTAAAAAGCTTGAGAAAACAGAGGATTTGATTTGGTCTCTCTCTATCTTTTTTTTACGGTTAGAGAAATTTACAGATTGATTCTTAATTGTTCATAAGAAACTAACATGTGTGATGTGAGCTTTTGTTTTCCTATTTATGATTGAGTAAAGGCAATTGAATTCAATTCTTTTCTTCTTTCCGTGGGCTTTGTTTAAGCTTATTTCATTCGTGGGCCATAAACCATATATCCAAGTCAATGTTACGTAGTCGATTTTTGGGCCTCTGCCTTTGTTAAAAACTTATAATAGGTCGACGTCTATAAACAATTAAACATCATCAAATCAGAATGATTCGTCGTAACTAGTCTAAGGAAAGGAAATGTATACCAATCCCTACGCAAAGTATAGCAATTGAGTTTAGACAATCATATTTATCATTTTCTTGAACAACACACAATTATATGTATCAAAATACATGATGTTCAACTACATTTATTCCAACCACTAACAAAACCAAACACGAAAAGCTATGAAGTATTGATTCTGATTACTCAAGTTGTCATAGATAAAATAATCTGCACTCGAGTCCATTTTAATTTTGATTTGGATTCGAAAAAACCACATGTGCACCATGAAGCTGACTGAACAAGGACAATGGGAATTAGAATTAGAATCTTTCTTTTTAAAACGAGAAAAGGAACAAAACTGAATATAACTTGTCCAGATGCTTTGAAGGCTTGAAAGATTAAAAAGCAAAAGCCAGTTTATGCAATGAATACACGACATCTAAGCTTTTCAGACAACCAAATCAAAGTACATAATCTCTTGTTTGATGAGTTGCAGAAACTTTCACTCTTTCAAAGTACAAAAGCCAGTTTATGCAATGAATACACGACATGTTTCTCTAAGCTTTTCAGACAACCAAATCAAAGTACATAATCTCTTGTGTGGTTATAACATGAGTTGCAGAAACTTTCACTCTTCCTCAAATCCCCACGGCTTCAAACAAAAGATACGCTTACCAAACATGCCTAATCAGAGACAGAGATTTAACAGAAGCCTGTAAAGTTCCCGAACAATCATATGACTCAAAGAACAAAACCAAAACTCTTCATCAGAATCACCAAAAAGACTACCTTGTATTGTCTTAATGAGCTAACATGTCTGATCAAAAACAAAGATGCTGATTTTACGAGCAGCTTGACATGATCCAGAACAACCAAAATTATCCAGAAACAAGAATCAAAAGAAACCAATAAGTTAGAAACAAACCATTTAATAAGAAAATATCAGTTACTTTTTTATATGATCATAACATAAAAATACGAAGACATAGAGCATCATCAACGCAAGTTTATATTCTCACATCAAAACACCATTAAAAAGACCACAAATTTCAAATCGAAATTCGATACAATCCCAAACCATCTTCACTTCACTTCTTAAGGCTTCCTCTGATTCCAGGCTTAGGCTTAGATGATTCAGCAGGAGCAGCTAAAGCCTCATGAAGATTCCTCGGCTCTTCATAAGTCAGCTTTGGATGCTTCGATTCATGATGGATCTGCATCGTCTTTAGATCCGGTACAGTGATCTTGCAGTGAGGACACTCGTACTTTGCGTGACCACCTTTCTCCTTACCGGTTCTATCGGCGAGCCCTGCCTTTCCTCCACCGCGATTGGTCAACGCTGCATCGGCTTTAGCTTGGAGCTCCTTCGCTGTGTGCTTCTTTGGCTTTGCTTTGCCTGTCATCGTTGATTGCTGCGGCGGCTACGAGAAATGAGAAATTCGCAAGGTTGGGGAATTGAAAACCCTAACCCTAATTTTGCGATTTGAGAGAGAACGATTTGGGGGCTACGGAGTTTCGATGCGAGATTATTTATCTTTAGTTAAAAAAAAGTATTAAAATAAATAAAAAAAGGAATATTTTCCTATTTCCTGAAAAGGTATTTATAGAGTGTAGTACGGTGCATATTAAGACTTTTGCGCCCATTTTCCTAATATATATTCGTTCAAATCCACTTGCTTTATTCTTTTTATCGCTTTGCAAATTCAAACATAAAAATAGTAAAGAATTTTATGACCAAATGTATGAATTAAATAATAATAAATAGACTGTACATTTTGTACATTCATGCACGACTAGACTTTTTTGTTTCGTACATGATCTCTAATAGAGCTTTGACAAAAAAAAATGACCTCTAAGAGAAAATTAGAAACTTATTATATCTTATTGCAAAAAGTTAAGATTTTAATCCATTTGGGTTTTGATTTTTCTGGATCAATTATCTCTATTTTCCAGTATGAATTATACGGAAAACAACATTATAATAATATCACTTTACTTTGTAAACTATACTCTATAAGTTAAAAAAAAATACTATTTTTGTTAATATGTGTTTTTTTTTGTTAAGGGTTTTATTTTTGTTTATATGTTACATGATATAACATGTTAACATATGTTAATGTAGATACAAAGAGCTGAATACCGGAACTAAAATCCAGATCCAACACTTCAGGATAAGCTAATTTACCCATACAATTTTTTTCCTTCATATGAAATGATTCTGGTATAATCACTATGATCTCATTGCACCAACGTGGCACTACTCAAGAACACGAACCAACACGTATCAATTTTCTCATGCAAATGAAAAACATATTTTATATGACTCTATGACAGCGACTTTTATCTATCCATATTTTATCGATCATTTCATAAAACAGAAACCGTATGAGAATCCTCCAAAACAAAACAATGAAAGAACAAGACAACCAACTCAAAATCCCTGAACCATTACGAGCTGACTGGTTCATGGTTCTAGTCACCATCCAAGCTGATCTAATCTACAACGCACTCGTGGTATTATCCTCACCTTTCTTTCTCCTATACCGCTCTTACCGCCGCGCAGTCGTTACCGTCTCCGCAGCAGAAAAAGCGGTTAAACGTGCTCCAGCGCAGATAGCTGGTGGTGCGGGGCGGGTTGTTAGGAGGACATGGTTTGGTATATTGGGTGCATGCCACGTGTCAATGGTAATGGTGTTGGCTTTGATTTTGGCGGTTGTTATTGGTGTTGGGATTGTGAGTTTGTATGTAGAAAAGCCTGTGGTTGTGAGAGACAGATTGTTCTTTGATTACACTGAAGAAAACCCCAGTGCGGTTTTTAGTTTTGATAAGAAGAAGAGATCGTTTAGTGTTCCTGTTGGTCATAGTGTTCATGTCTCTTTAGTGCTTTGGATGCCTGAATCTGAAATTAATCGAAGAATTGGAGTATTTCAGGTAATTGTAATTCTTTGTTAGTTATATACTAATATTCGTGAAATGGTATGATGGTTCCATAATTAGGATGGAATTTTTTAAACCAATCAAATGATTCTAGCTGTTAGTTTATCACCAAATCAGATTTCATGACCAACAGAATTATATTGACCAGCTATAATCAAAAGAATTATATTATTCAATCCAATGAATTTGATGATTTCATTTTGCAGCTTATAATTGAAATTATTATGTCCAAACTATAATGCGATTCCGCAGGTCTTAATTTTTTAAAATATACCGTTATTTCACTAAAATTTTATTGATAGCATTTTTTTGTGATACATTGTCTTGTGTGTACAGTTGAAAGTAGAGCTTTTATCGTTGAAAGGCGAGACAATCGCGAGATCGAGCCAACCTTGTATGTTACGGTTCAGAAGCAAACCTATAAGACTTGCACGAACATTTGTGATGAGTGTTCCACTTATAGCCGGGATAGCAAACGAAGCACAAACAATGAGAATCGATGCATTAAAGCACCAAGAGAAAATGCCAAGGACAAAAGCCGTGAGAGCGACTCTGATTCCGCGTGCACAAACTCGGACATTGCCTCAGTTATATGAAGCAGAGATCGTTATAAACTCAAAACCGCCCTGGATTAAACGAATGGCTTATAACTGGAAATGGACTCTTTGCGTATGGACTTCAATGTACCTTTACGTCGCGATTTTGACCGCACTTCTTTGGTGTTTTAGACCGGTTTTGTTCCCTTACACTTCCTCAAGAACCATTTCGGAGAGCGAAAACTTAGAGATCGAAGTAGTTGAAGAAGAACAAGAACAAGTCATGGAAAGACGACGGAGGGAAAGAAGAAACCAGCCTCGTCGAAGAAATTTTGCTACTACACAGAAAAGTTATACATAGTAACAAGATTCTTCGTTTTTTTGGGGTCAAATTGTAAGAAAGTGGCAATAGTAATAGTAAATAACAAGAACTACAAAGAATTGTGAATACCTTTTACGGTTTTAAATAGTGAGAAGAAGTGATCAACAACTGTTTGACGAGAAACTATCACTGTGAATTCCTTATTATTCCTCTTCACTGCCTTCAACGATCTTCTTCAATGTAACAACATCTTCATTGAGTTCTCGTCGAAAATCATTTGCTGGCGAGGTACTCTGCTATCTTAGCTGCCCAAAGCTGACTTGTCAATCACGCAGTTTAGGCTAGCTTATTATCCGTCATGATACTAAGTACTAACCAGAACTTGTGTCTATCTCATTTGTTTGTATCAATCCCAATTCTAGTAATAGAACCAAAAACTGAAAAAAGCATAAACACTAGTACAAGTCAAGTGTACATGTCTTTTGTTGTTTAAGAAGTTCTTCCAATATGTTAAAGGCTCGCTGAATATTAAAATTGACGAATCTTTTGTTATTCGATCATATGAGTATTGGATTGCCTTATAAAATCGGGTGTTATTAGACTTATTATTACTAGTTATAGTATTTGATAACATCTCCAAAAATATAAGATTTATCAAAATGGTGGTTTGGAAAAATATCCAAATCTACTCTTATTGGGTTTTTATTTTTATAATGATTTTAAGGTAATTATTATAATGATTTTTATAATGATTTCTAGGAGAATTCTTCAGTTGGAAATGCAAAGATCTAAGTTTCATGGGTTTGAGTAATTAAAATTTAATAGCAAATCAGTTCTTTAAATTCACCAAAAATCACCAAAATCATTTAAAAATCTATGAATATTAAAATCATTCCTAAATATTGATATTACAGTTACGATCTGCAAATTTGCTAATAGATGTCATTTCCATCAAAGCATATTTTATTCCTCGAGAAAATGGTATCAAAATAATAAAACGTATCTTCAATACCCATTTTGAGTAACATATATTCTGGTGTTAAGATTGTATATATGTTGAAAATATTGGTTATCTCTTTCTTTCTAAGTTTCTAGCAAAACAAGTGAATAGTTGTGTATATATATCACATTTTCAATGTACAAACCTACCTACTACATAATTTTCTATTCATAAAGTAATCTTGTAGAGTTGAAAGATTAAAAAATGGCCTCCTCAAAATTCGTTCTTTTTGCTATCCTAGCTCTGTCTCTTCTACTTTCCGGTTAGTATCTCTGTTAACTCGTAAAATCCATTTGTAACAAACAAAAAAAAACATTTGCGTTCACAAGAAATTGAATAGATAGTTGATTACTTGTGTTGTGTAACTTGCAGGTACCGAAGCAAGAAAGACCGTGTGGCCTAGCAGCGAATTAGACCCAAAGTGTTGCAGCAATCAGCCAGAATTTGGTATATGTGATTCAAAAGAAGATGATGAAAGATGCGCCCAGATGTGTCTGGATGGTTGTCCCACTAACAAAGGTGGTGGCTGCCAACCTATTACTGAAGCCCCTGGTGCTGTTTGTTCTTGTTACTGCGCTTAACTCTTCTTCTTGGCTTTATTGATTCATAAGGAAAAAATATAGTTTTTGTATCCATCTTCAAAGAAACATATAATATGATGCTTGATTCAAAACAAAAATTTATTTTCCATTATAATTCAACAATCTCTTAAGTAACAAGAAGATGAACACAAACCACGTTCTGTTTTTTTTTTTTTGGTAACTGATCAAAGCCTTTTTTATTAAACGGATAACTCAATTTGGGAGACAAGAATCCCATCAGTATCTGCATAAAGCCATTCACCATCACAAATCCGAGTCCCTGCGATATTTACCGGAACTCGTTGTTCTCCAAGTCCTTTCTTACTCGCTTTTATCGGATGAGAGGCCAAAGCTCTCACTCCGATATCACAACCGTTGATCTCATCGACGTCTCTGATGCATCCGTTCACAACGATTCCTGCCCATCCGTTGTTCTGAGCTTGAACAACGGGGTTACCTCCGAGTATTGCACATCGTTGACTCCCTCCACCATCCACCACAAGAACTCTACCGTTTCCTAATGACAACCAAAACATTTAGAGAATCTTAGATGATCTTGAATAATTAATAAGAGGCTGGAACTACTACTGCGAGGTTTCTCAAACGGAAAACCCTTGAACACTCCTACTTAAAGAACTTAGAATCGTTCTCTCTCCCAAAATTTAACCCTTTGCATCCTAAACATTAAAAATTTGCTAAGTGACATAAGACTGATCTTGATACATGTAAAAGAGCCCAAAGCTAAGAGTTTTTTTTAAAAGACCCTGGCTGTTTCAACGTGTCCAAGATCACCTCTGTTCTCTCAAAGTAATACACTTTAATCATCAAAATGCTCCACTTGGAAAAGTGATGATTACATACACTAAGCCACTAACACAACTATGTTTCTATCTAATCATAAAACATGTCAAATTTTCATAACTTCAGATCATATTCTCTATAAGTTTTTGCAAGTAAAATTTGTTCAAAGCCATTGCAATCTTGAACTTGATTTGCAAATACCTTTCTCCTCGATGAATTGACGGATTAAGCCATTGTCTTCAAAAACTTTGACAGTGACAACTGGTCCTGAGAATATTTGTCGACGGCCATAAATCTGGAAAATGGGTTGCAAAGCTCGTAGCTGACCACTCCGAATCAGCTCTTGATTCGCGTCACAAACTTCCGCAGTTGTCACAAACGCCATTTTCTTCTTTTTCCTGTTCTCAGCTATGATCAAAACATGAGACTTGCGACTGAATCAATCAAAAGTAATCTGAGATCATGATGATATGATATGATCAAACACATAATGAAAATAATCAGATTTTCAGATTTTCGATATAGCTTGAGTATGATCACCGAATCTGTTTTCTATTTCATGGAGAATCAAACAAACCCAGAAGAAAAAGGACAAAACTTTTGAAAATATTTCTATGGAAGGGATCAGATCAAGTTTTGTTACCTGGATCAGACAAAATTCAGATGTAGGAAAAACTCTTCACAGTGTGTTACTATTTCAGAGAAGAATATAAGAAAGATCAAAAGCTAACACTTGCTCTCACTTCTCCATAATAAATTATAAATGATTGATTTTTTTACTTTTTGAAAGAAGAAAAGTTGGATTTGGTATAAATCAGATCAGAGGTAGTGGTGAAGCTTAGAGCAAGGAATCATGAGATTACTACTTGATAACCTTGTCGTCTTTAATTTTACTTTCTTCACCTTTTTTGTTTGTTCTGTCTTCTTCCTTTTTTATGTTCCGTTTTCAACGTGTGTTTATGTGTTATGTTCTGTCTTTGCTTTTGTAAGTTGTAACTGAAGAAGTAACAAAAGATGAAAACTAAACTAGAGATGAATCAAAAGTAAATAAAAAGCAAAAAAAAATCCTAGGAATAGATTTTGTTGCCAGTTTTGTCTGTAATCAATAAAAGTCTCATCTCTTAATTTTATTATGGGAAGGGGAAGATCCAAAACTTATGGAAAGTTCAGAGCTTGTGAATGGTTTTCATGTCTGCAGCTTCAGTGATAGTTCCTTTCTCAACATGATCCCACCACTTCATCAAGAAATTATCCACCACCAATCTGAACCATGGAGATAGTTTCACAGCTTCATCGCCAGCATCTGCTTTCTTCACCAGCTCCTTAAGCTCTTCCCTGCTCACGTACTTGATCTCAGCCACTTCATCTGGGTTTGGTTGAAGCTTCACATCCCGCACGATGAAGAGTAGATAGTCAACTGCAACAAAAATCCTCAAGAGATTCAAAATCTGAAGTTAAAGGAGTTAAAAAGAGAAATGATCAAACATGGAAGGATTGTTTACCTTCGTGCTCTCCCCATTTCCCATCAGAAGGTGCCTTGTAAAGCATGCGTCCCAAGGGAGTGAACTCATCGACTGGTACATCTTCTGCTACAATACCGAGCTCATCGAAAAGCTTCCTTTGTGCGGCATTTCTTACACCTGATAAGGAAAGATAAAATAGTATATATCAGTATATAGCTACTAACGCTGAAAGATTCACGATGTTTCATAAAGCTTAAGAGTATATACCAAGCACATTCTCTTCAATAAGCTCGGATTCACGGTAAAGAGGATGGCTGCAACAAGTGTTTGTCCACACAAGTGGGAAAGTAACCTTTGTTTTTGACCGTTGCTGTCCATAAGAGAAGAAGAAAATTTCAGTAGGATGGTCACATACTCTGAAGCAAGCAACGCCAAAACCCAACCAACCATTTTTATGATAAAGCTACGTGATTTTCACAGCCTTGGCTATAAAATTTCTTAAATCTAGTTTACACACCGAGTCCATTGGCTGGCCACCATAAGCTACAAGTGTGACTTGTTTCAGACATTACTATAGAGACTAGATGATCTGAATATAATGGTGAACAAAACTATTCAGATACTGGATTTCTAAACCTAGAGTCGTCTTCACAATCAAGGTGATCATAAGAAAATACCTGGAGAAGCAACTCATACTTGGAGTTGAATAAAAACACACTGAAAGCTCTGTGAAGTAAATTCTCAGCTTCAATCTTTTCCATCAGATGACCTACAGATCACAAAATAGGAGTCAGTCTTATCCTGGATCAACCAAATTTTGACACTCTAATAGAAGCAAGGAAATCCCAACTAGGTCACATCAAAACCGATTTTGCCATCATTCTTCTCCTATATATGGAATGAGAATCAAATTCACTTACAGTTATACTTAGTGTCATGTCCCACCACACGATCATTTTCATCAACGAGAATGCATCTGCGGAACAAAAAGAGAGATTGAATTGAATAAAAGCCATCCATGAATACTAACTTCAGAACATGAAGCAGCCACTCACATTTGATCATAATCAAAGATAAAGAAATCAACATTTTCTTAAAGCACAACATCTTTCTCAAATCATATCACTATATCTTAGAAACATAGAGAGAGTCTCAGCTTAAGCTTTCTCCAGGGTTTTGGATCAAATGAGATTCGTGGAAGATGAATTTTTCGGATAAAGTAAACCCAAATCAACCAAACCCAAATCAAAATCGAAGAAAAGGAATCGAATTTCTCACTCGTCTTCAAACATGAGTCGTCTCTGAACAGCATCCATTCCAGCATCGTTAGAATCGGTCATGGTGACGGCTGAGAAAGCGCGAACAGACAGCTGAGTCCTCGGCGCCGGAGATCGGATCGGAGAAAGACGGGGAGGGGCAAATCGGGAAGAGGAAGAAGAAGAAGAAGAAGAGAGAGAAGGAAGGAGGGATCTGAGATGAAATGAAGGGAAGCTAAATAGTGAAGCAGTAGACATTTTGGATTACGTCTTTGTTTCTCTTTATTTTTGATTTTTTCAATAATTAGACCAACCTATAAATATACAGAAGAGAAAATTAAAAGAAAATAAATATGAACTAGGTTAATTTTCGCACGATTATTTGAATTTTTATTCCGTTAATTTGTAAACATATTGTGATTTTTATAAGTTACGTAGTTCGCAAACATGCATAAAAATAAATAAATTTAAATGTAAAATTCGGTATACGTTAAATCAAAATATTTTGGATTGTCTAATTTAGTACTAGATGAGAATCCGAGCGACATTCACTTTATGGTATTTGTTTGTTTTGATAACTTTATTCAATTTATTTTATTGGCATAATCAAATTGACAAATGTAACCATGATTAAAACATCAAGAATGGTATTTTTAATAAAGATTATATACTTTATATATTGACATTTTAATAAACATCAATAGTTAGTTTTATATTGACATTTTCTATGAATAATATTATATACTATTTTAATATATTTCAATTCATGAGATTTATACTAGTATTGTATTCAAACTAACTTATGTCATTTAATTATTAACAATGTATTAAGACATAATTATGTGTTAATCTAAAGCCATTAAAATTAAAAGGAAAATATTCCATAGACAACAAAAATCTGCCATTTCTAAATAAATTAAATGTAGTTTTGAAAACTTAATAATATAGTAATAAATTTTGTATGTAAAATGGATGATGAGTAAAACAAGTTAGGTGTTAATTTAAAGAAAAAAAACAGATTTATTACTTTATCCGTATATGCAAATATCTAAATATGTTATTTGTTGTTTGTCTCGACACAGTTGGATATACCAAATATTTCATTCCAAGTACCAAGCACATGGCACATGGCACATGAAATGATAAGCCCAAAACGTTCGTTTCTCACTCAAAATAGAAGTTTGGTGCATTTCCCGTCTTGATCTTTTTTCTGTCCCTTGTGAACCTTTCAACTAATCATCCTCATTCATGATTGCAAACGCGTATTGAACACACGTCACTGAACAAAAGTATACAAAAAGGAAGGGAACATGCATCATGCAACGGTTTTTACAAACCAAGCAAGAAGGTCTAGTCATACCATCGTTAGGAACTAGGTTGATAAATAGTAAGAGGTGGCGAGTTTCTCGAACACTTCAAATGGAACAATGATACATGGGATAACCAAGTGGGTTGTTACAAAGATGACATACTTTACCAGTATAGTCAATTGTCCTGATGGACACTATCTTGAGAAGATTCCTTGAGTGACAAGGGTGGTTGATGATTTCTGGCCAGTCGATGCATTTCAGATGCTCCCCAAACTCACAGCTTGAACAGTAATAGCCGTAGCCAGAGACTTCACAGCAACCATCGCAATTATGTGATTGACTTGCCTCTGAAGTCTGAACCATTTGGAATATCTCTGGCCCGCTTCATTTCTACTAGTCTTAAGGAATGATTGCTGCAGGGAAACATCACTTTATATACACTAGCGCTTGTCTCTACATAACATTGTTGTTAATGTTTGATTCTTTTCCACATTCCTCTCTTCCTATTAGGATATTTTCTTAGGTCCACAGTCCCGTTAGAGATACAATGTATTGTTATTAGTAGCATATCTTGTGAGTTCAAAACATAAACCAATCATACATTGAGCTACACTTCCATGATCTAACTTGGTTTTGCCTATATTCTCTAAATTAAAGTTAACACTAACAGTATCAAACTCTCTTTCCACAACTATCTCACCAGAAATCATGATTTTCACTCTTTAATTAGCATCTATGTTACAATCAACATTCATATCATAAGTTATCAATTTGGAGATCTCTTCATTCTTTGCAAGCCTCCATCTTCCTCCATCAATGTCAGCTGCTTGATTATCTATATAGCTTGAAGCGGAACATGGATGCCGAATCTTAAGCGGCCTGGAGTGGCTGCTTCTCTTCCCTTATACGTTCATCTGCCACAAGAGCCTTTGGTCCTATTTATATTATTCATAATATGTAAAACAATGCATCTAAAGGTCTCGAACGCATAAAACCAAACTCAAGAGTAAGATATACATACCTCCAGGACATAGATAAAGCCTTTTGAGTATTGATCATAGTCCTGGTTCTTCAAGAGACAGAAATTTCATGCAACAATTCTTTAAGAGGCAAGACCCCTTTATCTAGTTCACCAGCAAATTTCTTCAAGAAAAGTTCCCAAGACTCTTTATCAACTTTCCCATTCATAACAGCCATGGAAACAATCTTCATCGCATCCTCTTCTTTCCCTAACTTCTGCAACCCCTCAAACAATATCAGGAACGTTGTTTTGTTAGGAAAGCAACCAATCTCCAGCATCTCTTCAAGTACCCTGACTCCTTCTTTAACATTCCCATTCTTGGACAACCCTTCAATCAAAACGTTATACGTGAAAGCATTCGGCTTACATTTCCTCTCATACATATCGTCCCATAATCTACCCGCCTCTGTCAACTCTCCCTTCTCGCACATTCCAGCAATCAACGTGTTATACGTCAAGAGACTAGGGATCGAGCCTTTCTCAAACTCATCAAACAATTTCCTCGCTTCAGTAACTCTCCCTTCTTTACAAAGCCAATGGATGAGAGTGCTCAGAAGGGCATTATCAGGCATACAATTGTTCTTCAACATTTTTCTCCACAGACCACATGCTTCATCTACCTTATGGTCTTCACACAACGCATCAATAACTTTACAACAAAGAGAAGAATCTGGCATAAAACTTCTCTCAAGCATTTCATCGAACATGTTACGTGCTTCCCCAGATTTCTTCTCCTTACATAAAGCTCTGATCATAACACCATAAGTTACTTCATTAGGCTCAATCTCATTCTTTTCCATATCATCCATCACCGTAGCTGCCTCAGAGAATCTCCCTAACTTACAGTAACCATCCATGAGAACAGTGTAAGTCGTCGCATCCGGATACCACCCACGATCCAACATCTCTTCCAAAACCCTCTTAGCCGATTCCATATCACCTCTAGCAACATACCCACCTAGAATCGTAGTGTAAGTCACCAAATTTGGCACTAATCCCATCGAAGGAATTTCGTCGAGCACTTTATATGCACTTTCAATATCATTTTTCTTGCAGAGAGCTTTGACTAGTAGATTACAAGTGAAGATGTTCGGCGTAATTCCAAAAGACTCCTTACTGTTCTTAAACATGGCATGAACCAAATCAAATCTCTGATTCTGGATTAAAACGTTTAAGAGTGTGTTTAACGATCTAACGGAGCGTTTAACACCGAAATCAGGGATTCGAAGAAAGATCCTCATTGAAGATTCGTAACGACCTGCGAGACCGTAGTTTCGAAGCAAGTCGATGAAGAGATTCTCGCCGCATTTGATCGGAGGGTATGAGTTCCGAAGATCCGCCATGAGAGACTCCACGGGATCGAAAGCACGAGCACGGGATAGTTTGAAGAGAATTGAGTGGTAAGTATCGTAATTATGAGTGAAACCGGGATGAGATTTACCGGCGTAGAGAAATATTTGGAGAGCGAGATCGATGTTCTGCTGTTGGGTGATCATGGAGACTAATCGCTTCGGGAATAGCCTCTGCGGCCACGGTTTGATCGGTGGCTTCTCCGTGCAGTATTGCTGAAGAGAAGCGGCGGAGGCGGAGGCGGAGAAGAGACGACGAGAAGCTACGAATGGAGGGAAGCGCGTGGGGTTCACGCGGGAAAGGAACATTGTTATTGAATTTTGAGCTGCGGCGACTTTACGAAGGCGACGGAAGATGAATTTAAATTTGCCGGTGTCTTTATTAACCGGATACGTGCCGGTTTGAGTATTCCCGGTCTTCTAAATCCATTATCTTTCACAGCCATAGTTAACCAAAAATAAAAAGTAGTTTGGTTAGTAATTTTGGTTTAGTTTACTTTGTATTTAAAAGTTGTAGTGATACGTATACGTAGTTACGTACATGAAAAGTTGATTTTGTCTACTGCAAACCGGTTTTGTAAACAAACAAAAAAAAGGTCTGGACTAATTTGCCCACCCGCTGCTGCAACTATTCACATCTTTTTAAACAGTGGTTTGTTATGTGTGGCTCAATGCAATTATACAAATCAAGCACAAGATTCTGCTAAGTTGGAACCTTTTAGATTCTAAATCACAATACATTGGCACGTGTTGTAATAGATAGTTATTTTAATACTTTTTGTCGAACAATTTGCAAAAATATAATTTGGTCGCTATATGATCGCTAGGTTAGAGGTTACCATCACTGAACAGTGCTTTGGTCGTAAGGTTACCCCATCCGCATTCGTATTATTCTGGATAAGGTTTTATTTTGGGCTCATTTCCCTTTCGTGGAAAACAAAGAAAAAAAAACAATAATGATGATTCACTTTTACTCCTCTTCTCTCCACAGCTCGAAGTTCTTGGACGGATTCAGATATCATAGCCTATCTGTGATTAGATCTGAAGCACGTAGTTTCAACGTGACCACCACGAGGAAGGAGGTCGTTGTGGCGGCTGCTCCTCTTCTCTCTTTGCCGGAAAACAGGGTTATCCCTCTCTCCAACCTCGACCTGCTTATCCCTCCTGTCGACATCAACGTTTGCTTCTTCTACAAGAAACCACTTTATGGCATTATTGGTGATGCCCTCAAAACGGCTATGGCGGAGGCTCTTGTCTCCTACTACGTTCTTTCCGGGGAGGTCTCCATCAATCCCACCAACGGAGAGAACGAGATTCTCTGCAGTAACGGTGGTGTGGAGTTTGTGGAAGCCGCTGCTGACGTGGAACTCCGAGAGCTTAACTTGTATGAACCTTATCAAAGTATTGCCAAGTTTGTTCCCATGAAAAAGCATGGAGTCTTTGCTATTCAGGTAATAGTGTGTAGTGACGAAAGCTGGCTCCACTGATATGTCTCAATCTGATTAATATATATATATTGGAATAAGTTTTGGGATTCTAGTTCTGTATAAAATACAAAATTGAAGTGTCTATCTATTCGTTGCATTTCACACCTTCAAAGATTACCTATATAGCCATATACTTTTACTTATTCAGCTCTATATAAATCAACAACATAACTCTGTTTTTTTTTTCGCTCGTTGTTATTGTTTTGAATTGTCTGAATAGGTAACTGAACTGAAATGTGGGAGCGTAGTAGTGGGATGCACATTTGATCACCGTATAGCAGATGCTTATTCCATGAACATGTTCCTCGTCTCGTGGGCCGAGATATCTCGATCCGATATACCGATTTCGTATGTACCTTTGCTCAAAAGATCCCTCTTAAAGCCACGACGACCCTTGATCATCGACTCTTCAATAGACAAACTGTACATGCCTATAACGTCCTTGACCGTTCCACAAGAAATCACTAATCAAGATAATATCCTAACAAGCCGTATCTATTACATCAAAGCAGATGTCTTAGAAAAGTTTCAAACTCTGGCTACTAATGGTAAGAGGACCAAACTCGAGTCTTTCAGTGCGTTTCTATGGAAACTCTTGGCTAAACACGCTGCAACAGAGTCGGTACTCCCGACTAAAACCTCGAAACTTGGCATCGTTGTTGATGGAAGGAAGAAACTTATGGAGCAAGAGAACTGCAATTACTTTGGGAACGTCCTCTCAGTTCCATTTGGAGAGCGGAGAATCGATGACTTGATCCACAAGCCATTGTCTTGGGTGACAGACGAGGTTCACAAGTTACTGGAGAGTACAATGACCAAAGACCATTTCTTGAACTTGATCGATTGGGTTGAGACTAGCCGTCCGATACCAGTTATATCAAGGATCTACAGTACAGGATCCAACGATGGACCCGCTTTCGTTGTTTCGTCTGGAAAGAGTTTTCCAGTGGCCCGGATTGATTTCGGGTGGGGCTCGCCTGTTTTTGGATCGTACCATCTCCCACCCGGGAGCAGAGCTGGTTACGTAATGACAATGCCGAGTCCGGTGGAAAACGGTGGCTCCGGAGATTGGACGGTTTACTTGCATCTTACGAAAGGACAGTTGAGGTTTATTGAACAAGAGGCTTCTCATGTGTTTAATCCTGTTGACAACGACTATCTCAAGATTTAAAGCATTATCAAACTTTGGTTATATTATTATGCAAATAAAGGCTTATATAAATTTGGCTTTTATAGTTGTAAATTTCAGTTTAAGATCAATATTTTGATTTAAGTTTAAACCAAAAGAAAATGAGTGTGCAGATTGCTAATGGTAATCGACTAATCGTCAATTCTTGGCCTTACATTGTGGGGGTATGATCGTCATTTTACACTCCGATAATTCTGAACCTCGCGTCCATCGAACCCGAAAATACGTAAACATCCCCAAATGTCTTCTTTCTTCGTTATCCATTTGAGGGTATTATTGACCTCACGGTAAGAAAATCTACAATATTTCACGGATAACGAAAACAACACTCGAATTAAAATTTGGAAATCAAAAGTCTCCCAGGTTCCTTTGAAAGATCACACTACTGTTTTTTGGACTCGAGCTTCTTCTTCAACAATGCCTCTCTCTCTCCGACTTGCTCCATCTCCGACGTCTTTCCGTTATTCTCCGATTACATCTACCGGCGCCGGAGGATTTTCCCCCGTGAAGCAGCACTGCCGGATCCCGAATTCGGGCGTCGCGACGAAAATTGGATTCTGTTCTGGTGGTGGTGGTGTTTTAGATTCCGGTAGAAGGATTGGTTCCTGTGTGGTGAGGTGTAGCTTAGAAACAGTGAATGTCACTGTTGGCCAGGTGACGGAGGTTGATAAGGACACGTTCTGGCCAATTGTTAAAGCCGCCGGTGATAAGATTGTTGTCCTCGACATGTACACTCAGTGGTAACGTTTCGATCACTTCTTCTTCTTCTTGGTGCGAATTTTGGAATTACTTGATTGCAATCTCTTGTTTGGAACTACTTGATTCCGTCGCATGTTCAGAGAATTGGAAAATTCATGTACTTAGATTTTTGATAGGTTTTGGATAAGTCGTTGGAAATTAGGGTTGATTAGGGATTTCTCAGTTGATATAACATTGCTAAGTTGTTTACCAGAGAACTTTGCTTTAGCAGATCCTCATGTCTTTAATTCTCAATTGCCAATTCTTGCTACAACATAATCATATCATGGTCTCTAACCATATCCTTTGCTTCTCTTGGCCTATTTTTAGCTCTATGAACCTCACATTGTGTAGCTTCCATAGTTTAGGGTTAGTATATGATCACCTTGTTACTTTCAATTGTATTCAAAAGTTACAGCATTGTAAGTATCATATATAATCTTCACAGTATCAGGCTGCTGCTTCTCTGTACACATTCTTTTGAATTCATTTTTTGGTTAGGAATGATATATACAAAAGGATATGAAGTTATGAATAGTGAGACTTTCAGGAGAATTAGAGCATGTACATTTAATAAATAAGCATAAAAGGTGTTCCAATTTCCATCATCATGAATGCTTGAGATGAGTTTACTATTAAATGTTCTGTTTTGGTGTTGAGAAAAATCAGTTTGCCTCTCTTTTTTTTCAATCCTCGTTTGGCTCTTTGCAGGTGTGGTCCTTGCAAAGTGATTGCTCCCAAATACAAAGAGCTATCGGAGAAGTACCAGGACATGGTGTTTCTTAAGCTTGATTGTAACCAAGACAACAAGGTTTGTTCTTCTTTTTCCGCTGAATGTGTCTTTATATTTATGTTACTTATTTCATAACTCAAAAACTCTTGCTTGCAGCCATTGGCGAAAGAGCTAGGAATTAGAGTGGTTCCAACTTTTAAAATCTTGAAAGACAACAAGGTAGTAAAGGAAGTGACCGGGGCAAAATATGAAGACTTACTTGCAGCCATTGAAGCAGCAAGGTCAGGCTGAGTCTCTCTCTATATCACTCATTATGTAAAGTATTAGGATCATTCTCCATCCATGTAATTCGTTTGGTTCTATGTATGTAACTCTTTGCTGTTCCCTTAACCGGAATCGGTTGTTCACTATCTATGTATAAATGCTGGAAAGTTATGGAATGATGAGCTGAATGTGTATCTGTATGCATCACAAGTTCATAACCAAGTAAATATGCATGTAAACTATAAGAAATTTAAAAATTAAGATTGATTTTAATTTTGGGGGACCCGATTGTTGA
This sequence comes from Arabidopsis thaliana, assembly GCF_000001735.4. NCBI lineage: Eukaryota > Viridiplantae > Streptophyta > Magnoliopsida > Brassicales > Brassicaceae > Arabidopsis > Arabidopsis thaliana. The sequence continues at coordinate 5,363,636 of NC_003076.8, read as the reverse complement.
AATAGATGCATTTTGTTTATAGTTTTGGCTTACATGTACGATGCTTGTGCTTTGTTTTCAATGGATGTTCCAACTTCCAGCTAGATTGTTAACAAGTCATATCTTCATTTAGTTGTTCACCAAATCCAGTCTCGCCTAATTTTAAAAATTTAATACATTTGGCGTATGTATATTAGGCTAATGTATTTGGATCTATTCATGTATTTTTTTATAAAAATTGGAGACACCGACAGCATTTTCATCTTTAGATGCAGTCGGATTTTTTTCTTGCTGAAAAAATGTGTTTCCTCTAAAGAGTTTAGAGAAATTGTAATTTCCTAAACAGGATTTTAACCCTAACATTTTTTATATTTATTTAAAAGTAATAATTCATTTAAATTCTTCAAGGTAAAAAATACGATAGTCCACAAGGATTGGGAGTAATCGCGAATACAGAACAACAGATCAGAGTATGACACGTGGCGAAATCTGAAAGAGAGTTATAATCAAAGAGAAACGCGTTCCGAATCCGACATCTTCTCTCTCTCTTTCTGAAGTGAACTGTTGTTGTTGTGCTCTTTGGTTTCATCGAGAGAGAACCTAAACCCGATCTGAACCAATAACAATAAGAAGACGAATGGCGTCTTCGTCGTTCTCAGTCACATCTCCAGCTGCTGCTGCTTCCGTCTATGCAGTCACTCAAACCTCCTCGCACTTCCCAATCCAAAACCGCTCTCGCAGAGTTTCTTTCCGTCTCTCTGCTAAGCCCAAGCTTCGCTTTCTCTCCAAGGTACACGATTCCTTCCTCGATTAAGATAAGATCATTTATCCTGCAATGTAGTTTTTAGCTTTTCGAAATATGGATAATTTCAATTTACTCAAGTTTTGTTTGGCTAATCTTCGTCGATTAGTTTTTATCTGCATTTTACGATTTGATTCTCTCTGTATATATATTTGGCGTCAATTAGAATTCAGAGAATACTGTTTTTCCGGAGAAGAATGATAAAATCCGATTTCCAGATTTATGGGTACAATCGTGATTTGGGGTTTTTTCTTTTTAAATATGGTTGAAATCAGTGGAAATGTTTAGGAATTTTCTAGAGTAGTCCAAAGTTGTAATTCACTACCGTAGTAGTTGATCTCCAAGGTCGAGATTATGGGATAACTGTTTCTCTGCATTTGATGACATTGCAGCCTAGTCGCAGTAGCTACCCTGTGGTGAAAGCACAATCTAACAAGGTAAGCTCCTTTTTTAGTGATCTCTTTGAGAAAGTGTTTATCCAGAAACTTGTTCATTTCTGGACTCTCCTTCTGCCTTTAAAGGTTAGTACTGGTGCATCATCAAATGCTGCCAAAGTTGATGGGCCATCATCAGCTGAAGGAAAGGAGAAAAACTCATTGAAGGAGTCGTCTGCTTCTTCTCCTGAATTAGCTACAGAAGAGTCTATTTCTGAGTTCCTTACCCAAGTAACAACTCTTGTCAAGTGAGTAAAGTTGCTCTGTTCTATTACTTAAATCATTTTAACCGTGATTAATACTTTACCTCCATCATGTAGGCTTGTGGATTCAAGAGACATTGTTGAGTTGCAGTTGAAACAACTCGACTGTGAACTAGTCATTCGAAAAAAAGAAGCCTTACCTCAACCTCAAGCTCCTGCATCTTATGTTATGATGCAGCAACCAAATCAACCATCTTATGCCCAGCAAATGGCTCCTCCTGCTGCACCTGCTGCTGCCGCACCAGCCCCTTCTACGCCAGCCTCTCTGCCTCCACCATCCCCACCTACTCCAGCCAAATCGTCACTTCCTACTGTTAAAAGCCCCATGGCTGGCACATTCTACCGTAGTCCTGCACCTGGTGAACCACCCTTTATTAAGGTTAGATTATTTTCTGAAACTAAGACATGCGCTTTTCGGTTGATGTTAATGCATGTGCTTTATAAATAGCGATTTTTGCAAATTCATGGCTGCTGCATTTCACTGTCTGAATTCGTACCATATAACTTTCTTGGTCTTTCAGGTTGGAGACAAAGTGCAGAAGGGGCAAGTTCTATGCATTGTTGAAGCCATGAAGTTAATGAATGAAATAGAGGTGAGTTTCTGAATCATCTGAAAATGGGGTACCATCTGAACCTTTTATCTACCTTAACTACTTCGAATCATCTCTTACTAAATACATACACTAAAAAAATATGTTGTTTCTCTGTTCAATCCCACTTAGTCATCTACTTCATATGATTTGTCAATTATATATGGATGAATACTTGTGCTTAACGTGTGCCATTGATTTAACTCTGAAACTTGAACTTCTTCTCCTCAGTCTGACCATACCGGAACCGTAGTCGATATTGTCGCAGAAGACGGCAAGCCTGTCAGCCTCGACACTGTAAGTTTTCTAATTGTCGCAGATTACACTGTCAGAATTTTGTGTGCTTTACTAGAACTAGTTTTTACGATTTCATCATTTCAATTGAAAGGTTATATATAATTTAGAAAGATATCTCTACTGATATTCGATGTTTTTGCGATTTTACAGCCTCTGTTTGTGGTTCAACCGTAGAATCGGCACCATGAGAAATGGAGAAAAGAAGCTCTACTAAATTCATTCTCTGTGCTTTGGTAATACAAAATTTGCTGAGACTTCTAAAAACGTTTCCCCTTCGCTGTCACTGTTAAAGTCTGTTAGGTTTGTTAGTTTGGTGAGGAAGAATTGAGTTTTCTTTAGTTTCTCTATTCGTTAAAAAAAAAAAGATGAGACATTTTTTTCCATAAGCTCTGTTTTTATTTCTTTCCTATATACACGAACTCTTCTTGTTCTGTTCTATTTGCAAATTATCCAATTTCAGAATACAAGCCCAACGTCAATATGGGCTGAATAAGGGCCCATTTTGTATGATAGTTAATGAAGAATTTAATAAATATCTGAGAAAGAAACGGATTGTTTGTTAACAGAGGCAACTACAACCGCCTTTCTTCTTCTTCCTCATAGCAATCGAAAACGCTTTCGCACTTTCTCTTGCTTTGACAATTTCTGTTTTTATTCAATGGGTTCTAGTCAAGATCTCTTCTTCCTCATCATCGTTCTCTTCTCCTCGATTCTCTTTCCTCAGCTTTCCTCGCTACCGGATCCGTCGTTTTACGATTATCTCCGGGAAAGCAATCTTCCCGCCGGAATAGTTCCCAAAGGAGTTACCAATTTCTCGATCGACATCAAAACGGGGCGTTTCACCGTCGCTCTCCCTGTTCCTTGCGATGCTAAATTCGAGAATCAGTTCCACTTCGACTACAATATCTCCGGCGTTCTCTCCGATGGACGGATCGGGAATTTATCTGGTGTGACGCAGAAGGAGCTGTTTCTTTGGTTTGCTGTGAAAGGAATACATGTTGATCCGCAGAGCTCTGGGTTAATTCACTTTGATGTCGGTGTCGCTGATAAGCAGCTTTCTCTTTCGCTCTTTGAGTCGCCTCGAGATTGCACCGCCGCGGAATCTCAACCTCGTGCGGTTGATCTCTCTAGACCCCGTGATTTGGAGGTACCTTTTTGCAATTTCATTGTATTTGGGAATTGCTAGTTTCAAATTGGTAGAGTTTAGAATTGCCCCTAAATTTGTTTGAGTAGTGAAGAAGGGTTTTAGATTCCATAGACACAATTATGAAGAAGAGGCGAGATTGTCTCTGTTCCTAGCTCATAATTGAATCTTGACGTAACTTCTTTGAGTCTAAGAATCTTTGTATATGAATGTTGTTTGGGTTTTGTTTTTGCTTGAAACCTGTTGCTGAGGTTTGAAATCAGTGTTTTTACTTTGTTTCCTTTACTCTTACAATGCAGAAGCAATCTGAAGAAATGCAATCGACAATGCAGAAGCAACCTGAAGAGATCCAATCGATATTTGGACCACGAAGAAGTCGCTGGACATTAGGTTTTTGATCTGAGGCTTAGAAGGAAGTGCAAATTCTACTGATGATGTCTTTTGGTATGGTGTGTGTTGTAAAAAGTTTGGTTTGTAGTAGTTTTTTTTGTTTTACACCATATCATAGTATCATCAACAGCATAAGCTTAGGAGGCATGAATACTTTTTTTTCTTTTTGCTTTGGTACACGATTAGGGGTTAAGACATATATATATACATATATGCTTGTGGATTTTTCACCAGAAACTGTTGTGTTATCACACTCTTTTCTTGGTTTTTTTACTTTGTAAAAGAAAGGATGTTGAGGATACATGAATCTTTTTGTTTTGTGGTTGTTAAACATGTCCATGGAAGATGATTAGAGAAATGAGATTTTGATTGTAGTAGAGAGAGAGCCAGAGCAGATTAATCAGTTAAATAATGATGAATCCATCTAAGCTCGCTACATAATTTTTCAGTTAAATGCTTAAAGCTCTATCTCATTGAGTTTTTTCATCGATAAAATCTTGCAAAATCGTTGTATGAAAAATACAGAGAACTTTTATACACGCGCCAAACGCCTGACCGCTGCGTGTCTTTTCTAAAAGAAGTGCAGTGTCATTATCATTCCTTTGGCCTTTAATGATCGATTATGTCATGTTGAGCGTGGTTTACGTGGGGCCTTAAATTAGTGATGGTAGAGAGAAAACGATAAGTGACCATAACACGTGCGAATTGTGGTAAATCTAAAAGTATGCATTTAAAAAATTCGTGAACGGCAGGATTCGAACCTGCGCGGGCAAAGCCCACATGATTTCTAGTCATGCCCGATAACCACTCCGGCACGTCCACTACTTGTTGTCTCAATCATCTGCAAACGGTATGTATAATATAATTCACATCATCGTCATCTCTTAAAACTGAAGAATAAACTATACAGTAATTCGGTAAAGATGGTAATGTTTTATTTATCCTTATAGAATTTTGAAACCTTAAAAAGTTAAAATCTTATATATCATTCAATGCGTTTTCAAAGTGGTATTGTATGCCTTGTCATACATAAATATGACCAAAGACTATAGCGCTACGTAGTCAAACAAGTTTGTTTATTTACATCTAACATGCCAATTGGCTTGAGATCTGTAATATTTGTCAACCTTATCTCCATTGTCATCACCAAGGTGTCCTAGATAATCACGAAACTCTTTTTTCTTTTCTCTTATAGATAAGTGTTTTTCAATTTATAAGGAGCAGACATTAGAAAACAATACATTTGACCACTCAAGATGGAGCAAATGAAGCCATGCGCCGCAAACTCGCCGCCGTTGACGCCGATAGGTTTCTTAGAGAGAGCCGCCACCGTTTACGGTGACTGTACCTCCATCGTTTATGGCAGCAACACCGTTTACACGTGGCGTGAAACAAACCTCCGTTGTCTCCGCGTGGCGTCTTCTCTGTCTTCAATCGGAATCGGCAGGTCTGACGTAGTCTCTGTTCTCTCTCCCAATACTCCGGCTATGTACGAGCTCCAGTTTGCTGTTCCCATGTCCGGCGCAATCCTCAACAACATCAACACTCGCCTCGACGCACGCACCGTCTCTGTTCTTCTCCGTCACTGTGGATCTAAGCTTCTCTTCGTCGACGTCTTCTCCGTTGATCTTGCCGTTGAAGCGATCTCGATGATGACGACTGATCCGCCGATTCTTGTCTTCATCGCCGATAAAGAAGAAGAAGGAGGAGATGCTGACGTGGCGGATCGTACCAAATTCAGTTACACTTACGATGATCTGATCCATAGAGGTGATCTGGATTTTAAATGGATCCGACCCGAAAGCGAATGGGATCCGGTTGTGCTTAATTACACTTCCGGTACGACTTCGGCTCCTAAAGGAGTCGTACACTGCCACAGAGGAATTTTCGTAATGTCAATTGATTCTTTAATCGATTGGACCGTACCGAAAAATCCGGTTTACTTATGGACTCTACCGATATTTCACGCTAACGGCTGGAGCTATCCATGGGGAATCGCCGCCGTCGGAGGAACTAACGTCTGTTTGCGTAAATTCGACGCGCCGTTAATCTACCGTTTGATCCGTGATCACGGCGTCACACACATGTGTGGAGCTCCGGTAGTGCTCAACATGTTGTCGGCGACTAACGAATTTCAGCCGTTAAATCGTCCTGTCAACATCTTAACCGCCGGTGCTCCGCCTCCAGCAGCCGTACTCCTCCGAGCAGAATCAATTGGATTCGTGATAAGTCACGGATACGGGTTAACGGAAACCGCCGGATTAAACGTGTCATGCGCGTGGAAGCCACAGTGGAATCGTTTACCGGCGAGCGATCGAGCGAGGTTGAAAGCACGGCAAGGAGTGAGAACCGTCGGATTTACTGAAATCGACGTGGTGGATCCTGAATCAGGTAGGAGCGTTGAGAGAAACGGAGAAACCGTCGGAGAAATAGTGATGAGAGGAAGCTCGATCATGCTCGGTTACTTAAAAGATCCGGTCGGAACAGAGAAAGCTTTAAAGAACGGGTGGTTTTACACCGGAGATGTTGGTGTGATTCATTCCGATGGTTATCTAGAGATTAAAGATAGATCGAAAGATATAATTATAACGGGAGGTGAAAATGTGAGTAGTGTTGAGGTTGAAACGGTTTTGTATACGAATCCGGCGGTGAATGAAGTGGCGGTGGTGGCGAGACCTGATGTGTTTTGGGGAGAGACGCCGTGTGCGTTTGTTAGTTTGAAAAGTGGGTTGACTCAAAGACCGACGGAGGTGGAAATGATAGAGTATTGTAGGAAGAAGATGCCGAAATATATGGTTCCTAAAACGGTGTCCTTTGTGGATGAGCTGCCTAAAACTTCGACGGGGAAGGTTATGAAGTTTGTACTTAGAGAGATTGCGAAGAAGATGGGTACGACGAGGTTGAGTCGGATGTAAAATTAGAACTTGCGAATTTGATAGAACAAAGGCTTAAAGTGTACTTTTGATGTCTAATAAACAAATTAAAGTGTATGAAAATGACTTTCGTCATGAGTTACGTTTTTTTCGTTGCCATGTTGAGTTCCGCTCAAGAACTCGGCCAGAAAAAGCTGAATGACCGTTTCCGTGGTTGAAGCCTAGTTTATATGGTGCACCCCAACAATCAGCCTTAGCCATAACTAACAAGTATGAGAATGTCTTAAGTCCATTGTAGACCGTTTCAGTATAGGGTTAAAAATTTATGGTTAGTGATCCTCGGCCAGGAGACCAAACAAAACAAAACAGAACTAAACAAACATCAAACTAACTAAAAAGAGTAACATAGTCCAACGCGTTAACACCGTGTCTTAAAAGACACGTATCTCACAACTCACAAGTTGCGTGTCCATAATTATCTCATTTATATGCTGTTTTGTAATTAATTAATTTGATGACTGTTTTGCAGTTTCCATATATAGTTGGAAGCCATGTTATCTTACCAAGATTAATTTGTAATATAAAATACCTCCACGAAAAAAGAAAACCCAACTCATTAAGCAAACTCGGATCTCCTTCTCTTCTCTCTCTCGCTAAGAACTATAGAAGATGGGATTGTTCTCCCACAAGATCTCCAGAGATGATCTGAAACCAGGCGATCACATCTATTCTTGGCGTAACGCTTATATCTACTCTCATCACGGTTCCATCTCTTAACGTTTGATCTTAGTTATTTCTGGGTTTATCAACAAAGATCACAAAATTTGGGTTATTCCATAACACGATATTTCCCTGTTTTGCAATTTTTCAGGAGTCTACGTAGGAGATGAGAAAGTCATTCATTTCACTCGTGGAGGTGGTCTAGAATTCGGAACAGGAACAGTTTTGGACAAGATCATCGATATTTCAATACCAAATCATGGAAGAAGAGACAAAAAGTGTATTGATTGTGGAGATCAATCCAATCTCGGTGGTGTAATCTCTTCTTGTCTTGATTGTTTTCTCGCCGGAGGAAATCTACATCTCTTCGAATACAGTGCCTCTCCGTCTATCTTTCTAGCCAAACGAGGTGGTACATGCACGATAGCATCTTCAGATCCTTGTGATGAAGTCATTTCTCGTGCTAAATTTCTCCTTTTGCAAAATGGATTTGGTGAGTACGATCTTTTAGACAACAATTGTGAAGATTTTGCGATTTATTGCAAAACTGGTTTGTTTGTGTTGTCGGTTGCTACCAAGTTTGGATGTAGTGGTCAAGCCAATTCTGTATCTGCAGCTGGTGGTGTTGTTGCTTTGACGCTTAAGGTTTTAGGTGTGAAAAAGAAGAGTAGTAGTGGTCATGAAGATGACTCTGTGGTTTCTGTTGTAAACCAGTTTATTTCTTCGACAGTTAAATATGTAGTTCCTGGTATTGGTGGTTTGGCTTTGGCTGAATATGGTAATTACTGTATTGGTCGTCTGTTTTACGACATTGGTGTTAGAAAAGATGCTTGTAAGGTTTCTGTTGAAGAGCTTGTAGCATTTGTAGGAGCCAAGCAAAACATCTTGGAAGGCAAGAAGTCTAATTAGTTAGCACTTTGTTGTGCATTATGTATGTTTGATGACTAATTGTTGAGTATGGAGAGAGTGATTTTGCTTTTCTGATTTCATTGTATTGTGGAAACTGTATTTTAAGTATTTGTAAAGTAAAAATTACAGTTAAAATAAATTTCTTGTTTCCAAGAAAATTGAACTGAGTAACTGACCCATCAATTTATTCCGACTTCAATTGATATTACAAAACAAATATTGAAAGCTTATAGAACACTTTAGTACCAAAGAAAAATAGATCTCGTCTTTAATTAAGGATTTAGACCTTATAGGCCTCTTTGAGTAACCCTCTTTCCCAGAGAACAGCTTTCATTGTTTTCAGTGATTCTTCCATATCATCACAAATCTTGTGAGGATCCGGTATTACAGTAGGATCAACCGTTATAGTAATTGTCATTTCACCAGCATAACTTGTGTAATGTATCAACAATGCCTATCAAGCACAAAAACAAGAAACAATTAAAAAGAAAAGCTTACCATTTAAAGTAAATTGAGCAACAAACACAAAAAGACGTACATGTGAGTGTCCATAAGAGCTTGGAGAAATGTAAGCGACAGGATGGCCATTGAAACTGATTTCTTCCATAGGACCCATAACGTTTGAAACACATGTCGTTATGTTCATCAAGTGTTGATTGAATAATGATGTCGTTGCCTATAATTGAAGAAAAGTGTTATATATAGTCCACAAATATGCAAACAAAACTCAATTTGTTTACCTTAGCTCCTAACACTTTTAGGGATATTTTGATAAGAAAATACGTTAGAGCTGCTTGATAAGAGTGCTTCGTTCGAGCCATCATAGCTTTGGATTTGTTTAGATAAACCAATGGATCGGTTTCTAAACTAATCGATAATGGTAAAATAATAAAGCTAAAGTAGTTTCCCCATCTGCATTTTGAATCCTTGACCATCATTTCTGCCAAAGGCTTAATTTATACAGAAAGAAATAATATGTTACATAAATATTGTTTGTTGATAAGAAAGAGCTCAAATTATATAATTTGAGGAGTATGTTTCTAACCTTGAACCCGATGTCTGACCTTAGGTTTACCGTACAACCTGCACGAAATCGTATTCGATCTGGAAGATTGTTTGTATATGAAGTCAATACTCCATCCTCCTCATTATTATTTTCGTGTTCTTCAAGAATAATAAGATACGCGTGTGAAACATATTAATTAGATATAGATTGATCATATAAGCTTATTCTTTTCTTTGTATATTGATCCACTTCTGGTTAGGATCTTAATAATACATCATATATAAATATATTGAGTTTAATGTTTACCATATCGTCGGTTCAAATAGCTAGAAAGAGCAGCTTGTGTAATTCCGAGTAGAACATCGTTGATAGTCTAGCACCATATGCAATATATGAAGATAAAGCACATATCCTTTAAAAAGGTAAGAGAAAATGACCCTCAAGTGAGTTATGAACATAAATCACAATTAACGTACCATGTTCATAGCGTTCTTGATAAGTTTAATGTCATCTAGAGAGATATTTCGGTGATAAAATGTCTTTGGATTGCTCCTGACATTCGCACCGCCTTTTAGTGGTGTTTTTGTATCCTTCAGAAACAACATAGTAGCAAAAAGCAAGAACATATCTACCAATGTATTCCAAATTAGTCTCATTGTAGAACCAATGGTGAATATTGCCGTTAAGAACCAGCCGGTTTTTTTTAGGCTATGTGACACCGTGCTTCGCCGTTTCACCGAAGGAATAGCAGTAGACAACATGTCAGGATTTGATGTTTTATGGGTACATGCAAGAACTAGGGAAATGAAGGACATTCCATCTGCCAACGCATGGTTAAATCTTATTACACCGACTGCTTCAGCATATGAGGTTTTGACATTAAGGATGTGAATGTCCCACAAAGGTCTTGATCTATCAAGAGGAATCAATGTGAGACGTGAGATATAATCATCGACGAAGCTTTGTCCACCTTCACATATATCTTCTGGATCTATGTATGGTACGATTACATGATCTTCTACATTGACTTCGGTCTCGATCCATTTTTCACCATTTTCAGACTATTAAGATAAGACAGATGGAGACCAAAACACTATCATGTCAAATCTCAAGTAGGATTTAAGCAAAATTTATACATATATCTACAAAAACACGGCCGCCGACAAAACTGTGTAGAGATCAGGTAAATTAATTATATATCAAACATATAATTCATTTTAAAAAAAAATCAATTTATCCATCTGTACATAAACATATATATGTAATTCTAAATGATGTCATGTATGAATGCATCACATATAAGTGATGGAAAATAACTATGTAAAGAATGTGTGGTATATTTATAGGAGGGTACCAGTTTGCTGGAGAAACGAGGATGCTTGTAAACATTTTGCTTCAAAGCATCAAGAACAACGTCGGGATTAATTTTTGTTTTGAACCCAATGTTGATGATGGCACATAAGTCTATGTCCGGCGATTGGAATACACGAGCCATCGGGCTGAGCGGCTCCTCCTCCTCATTCTTCATTCTCCTTTCCCTTTTTAGATGTTCATGTTTATTCTCTCTCTCCAACGCTATTTATTAAGTTTGTCTATAATGGTTTTTTTTTGGGTTTTTTTTGAACATTGGTTTGGAATTAGCTAGTACTCAAGTGGTTGTGTATGTTCATAATTTTAATGTGGCTGAAAAAAAAAGAACAAAAAAATCTTTCCCCTTCCCATATAATTTTGCACCCGCCACTAGTCCAATCTCATTAATAATGTATTAATGTGTCGTGAGGAAAATGTAGCAAAGCATATCCCGTAATAAATAAAAGGGATAAAACATGTGAGTGCTTTGGAATTCGAAATGGCTAAACCATCACATGACCCACGACGCGAACGCGGACGATCGGTTGATCCCTGAACCAATTAAGGCTGTGAAAGGTAACTAAAACCGCACTCAAAACCGTATCACAACAGTGCTGTAACCCTATCAAAATTTCTACATATACATATGTATCTATGTATTTTCATTACTATTTGAACCGCACCGCATTTCTCCCATAGCGCAAAACGCAGTTACTATTCGGAGCTAAAGTTTTGAAACATTTATATTGGTTAAAGAAAATGAAATTTAACAAAAAAATAAAATGTAAATTGTTTTTAATATCTCTCAATTTTCTTATCTCTGACTTCATAATTGTTTTTTCTTATTCTGTAGAGTTTGGTTGAAATTATGGTTTCCATTTATCCGTTTGTAACCAATTTTGGAACTTTTTTACTTCAGTTTTTTTTCGTCAAAATAGTTCGACCAAAACTGTTAGTTAACGATGGTTTAAAGTAGATTAATTTAGTCATTATATATATATATATATATATATATATATATCTAAGTAAATTATTTTAAAATTCATTCAAAACCTTTGAAGTAAATTAGTTAGTCACTAAAAGATGGATATCAGAAAAATTCTCTAAATAATATATACTGTACGTACTAAACCAAGAAATATTTCCATTAAAATTTAAGTTCAATATATAGATTTAAAATATTCTATACAAATGATCAAATTTATATCGGAAAAAATGACAAATTAATATATCTTGGTATCGTAAAAATGTTAATAACAACATCACATACTATACTTAATTAAGAATAGCCTAATTAAAATGAATGTTTAACAAGAGAATAGTACATAAATATTAACATCATTTTCAATATTACAACCATTATTTCTTTTACAAAGTTTAACAATATTATCTAAAGAAAAATCATTTCATGTTATAAAAGTGTAGAAAAATACCATACCAACATAAAAGATAATATGCCAATTATATTTGTTTTTAACATTGAAATTACCACATACGACATTTAGATCCACCAAACAATATTGCAACGAGATTAAGCGATATTTTAAGGTTATTCTCTATAAACTTTTTTGTTTGTTTGTTTAACAATCTATATTGGCGTAATAGTAAGATTACAATTAATGTGACTTTGAGTGACGATCAGCAAACAAAGAAAGTTGTGGTGTCGAATAACAATACATTATAAATCAACATCTAATTATATTTAGTAGTTTCGAACATTGGTTTAAGACTTAGTACGCTAGTGGTTGTGTAGGGTAGGTAACAAATGTCTATGATTATAATGTGGTGGAAGCTGAAGATAATTAATTTCCAGCTAATGGTTTAGATTTGTTCTCAATTTCTAAACCCAAAATATTGTTTTACAAATTTTTCATCACGTGGATTGTTCACTTGGAAATAAAATGTCATTATATAATAAACAGTAAGAACAGTACAGTACAGTAGAGTCTTTGATTACCACTAGGAGGAAGAGATGGAGGAAATGAAGCCATGCGCCGCAAACTCGCCGCCGTTGACGCCGATAGGTTTTTTAGAGAGAGCCGCCACCGTTTACGGTGACTGTACCTCCATCGTTTATGGCAGCAACACCGTTTACACGTGGCGTGAAACAAACCTCCGTTGTCTCCGCGTGGCGTCTTCTCTGTCTTCAATCGGAATCGGCAGGTCTGACGTAGTCTCTGTTCTCTCTCCCAATACTCCGGCTATGTACGAGCTCCAGTTTGCTGTTCCCATGTCCGGCGCAATCCTCAACAACATCAACACACGCCTCGACGCACGCACCGTCTCTGTTCTTCTCCGTCACTGTGAATCTAAGCTTCTTTTCGTCGACGTCTTCTCCGTTGATCTCGCCGTTGAAGCGGTCTCGATGATGACGACTGATCCGCCGATTCTCGTCGTCATCGCCGATAAAGAAGAGGAAGGAGGAGTTGCTGACGTGGCTGATCTTTCAAAATTCAGTTACACTTACGATGATCTTATCGAAAGAGGTGATCCGGGTTTTAAATGGATCCGACCCGAAAGCGAATGGGATCCGGTTGTGCTTAATTACACTTCCGGTACGACTTCAGCTCCTAAAGGAGTGGTACACTGCCACAGAGGAATTTTCGTAATGTCAGTTGATTCACTAATTGATTGGGCCGTACCGAAAAATCCGGTTTACTTATGGACTCTACCGATATTTCACTCTAACGGTTGGACCAATCCATGGGGAATCGCCGCCGTCGGAGGAACTAACGTCTGTTTGCGTAAATTTGACGCGCCGTTAATCTACCGTCTGATCCGTGATCACGGCGTCACACACATGTGTGGAGCTCCGGTGGTGCTCAACATGTTATCCGCGACTCAGGAATCTCAGCCTCTTAACCATCCCGTCAACATCTTAACCGCCGGTTCTCCGCCTCCAGCTACCGTCCTCCTCCGAGCCGAATCAATTGGTTTCGTTATCAGTCACGGTTACGGATTAACGGAAACCGCCGGTGTAATCGTCTCGTGCGCGTGGAAGCCAAAATGGAATCATTTACCGGCAAGCGATCGAGCGAGATTGAAGGCACGGCAAGGAGTGAGAACCGTCGGGTTTACTGAAATCGACGTGGTGGATCCTGAATCGGGTTTGAGCGTTGAGAGAAATGGAGAAACTGTCGGAGAAATTGTGATGAGAGGAAGCTCGGTCATGCTCGGTTACTTAAAAGATCCGGTCGGAACAGAGAAAGCTTTAAAGAACGGGTGGTTTTACACCGGAGATGTTGGTGTGATTCATTCCGATGGTTATCTAGAGATTAAAGATAGATCGAAAGATATAATTATAACGGGAGGTGAGAATGTGAGTAGTGTTGAGGTTGAAACGGTGTTGTACACGATTCCGGCGGTGAATGAAGTGGCGGTGGTGGCTAGACCTGATGAGTTTTGGGGAGAGACACCGTGTGCGTTTGTGAGTTTGAAAAATGGGTTTAGTGGGAAACCTACGGAGGAGGAATTGATGGAGTATTGTAGAAAGAAGATGCCCAAGTATATGGTTCCTAAAACGGTGTCGTTTATGGATGAGTTGCCTAAGAGTTCGACGGGAAAGGTTACGAAGTTTGTGCTTAGGGACATTGCAAAGAAGATGGGTGATAAGACAATTTCTTAAACGTCTTTCTTTCACCGTTCCACAAAATTACGAATCACATTGATTCTAATTTTATGGAATGCATATGTTGTACCAATGGACAATGGCTTAATCTATATTTGTAATCCATCTATTGTATACGGGATGTGTTTCCTTTATATGTAACAAAATGGTTTGGGGTTTATTTGTTTTCACGCTGTTTGGAAATTGGAATATTCTTAAAAATATATATTGCCTATGAGCTTATGTAAGATGTTTAAGAATCTTTTTTAGTGTGTTTCATTTTATTAGATTCTTTAATGTTTTAATGAGAAAACAGAAAACCTAAACCCTAATTGTCAAGCTTTCGCTTTCCTACATAAAACATATGTTACTATATTTCTGTGAGAGTAAATATTACTTCTTCCAATCCTTAACCTCATCTCTGTATAAAAATGTCTTCATTCTGGAGGAAGTGACAACAAGTGTCTTAATTTCCCTTATGGAGAAATGAGTTTAGTGGGTACGTATGATCTTTTAGACAAATATTGTGAAGATTTTGCAATTTATTGCAAAACTGGTTTGGTTATTTTTTTAGCGATCGTTACCAAGTTTACAAGTAGTGGACTAGTGGTCAAGCCAGTCCGATGTCTGCAGACTGCAGCTGGTGGTTGCTAACCAGGTTATCTCTTCTATAGTTAGATATGCACTTCCTGGTTTTGGTAATATGGCTTTGACGGAATATGGTAACTACTGTATTAGTCACTTGTTTTACGACATTGGTGATAGAAATGATATATACTTGCTAGGTTTCTGTGGAAGAGCTTGTTGTAGTTGTAGCCTTGTAGGAGCCAAGCAATGCATAATGGAGAACAAGAAGTGTTAGAGCATCATTATCAATGGGTTTTCAAAAAGTTTAGAAAAATTCTTAAAATATTATATAAGATAAAATATGAATAAAAAATAGAAAAGAGTTCTTAGAAAAGTTAAATTGGCTCTTAAATAAGAGATTTTTGATACATTCTCTTAACTTATTAAGAGCCTCCTAATATTTAATTATTATTTTATATATAAAAATGTTAAGAATTTTATTAAGAACCCATGAATAAGGATGGTCTTAGCACATTTTTTCTTTCTCTCTTTTTTCCTATTAAACCCAAACAATTACAAGGTCCATGACGCCAACAAAAGCACGCAGGCCCATAATTATAAATCTTACAAGGCATAAACTGCCTAATACGGCACACATGCCCAAAAACAAGAAAAACCGATCTGCATTATGTATGTTTTTTTCGGCGAGTATGTGCATTATGTATGTTTGATGACTAATTAGTTTGAGTAAAGAAAGATTTTGCTTTTCTGCTTCTGTGTTTTCTTCGACACTTCGATATGTAGTTCCCGTTTCTGGAAGTTGGTGGTCTGGTGTTGGTTGGTGGGTATAGTAAGTATTGTATGAATCGTTTGCATTCCGACATTGGTATGAGATCCGATGTTAATTAGGTTCCTGTGGAAAGGCTCGTTTTCCTTATTGAACTCATGGAAAAGAACAAGTCTAGTTAATTGACGTTATTGATGTTTGTTTGATCACTAGTTGTTGAGTAAGAGAGATTTTGCTTTTCTGCTTTGTTTTGTATTGTGAAAACTGTGTTTTAACTATTTATCAAATGGAAATACAATTTTGGTAACATTAATTGTCCAAGAAATGAACTCTTCAAGACTCTTTAGATTATGAAAGAACAATATAACAGAATCCAACCAAAGTCATCAGCTGGATTAAATAAACCAGCAGTTCTTTGGTTTATGCTGCTTCAGAGGTGTTGTTTCGTTTTAAGAGTGACGCCGCTTCAGTGAGCCGGAATCGATGAAACTGCTTCCACGAATATGCCGTCGTAGAAGACGAAGACACTTTCTTGGCTCTTTCTGAGCTATCAGTAACTAACTTACCTAGTTGTTGTTGTGAAGTAGAGGATCTGCGGCTGCTTTTGTTGAATTGTCCAACTCTATATTTTATGTTATGCTGTATGGATATTGATCACAAGTAACATATTCGACAAAGGAACTTTCGTAGACTCACATAACTGTTTCTCCTGCCTTGTAGGGGAAGAAAGTTCGTGCAGGGGGGATATAAGTTGACAAAGATAGATGGGAAGACTCTGAAATCAAATTTTCTCTTATTTTAATACCACTACTCCTTTTACTAAAGCCAATAAAGAAGAAACATTCAGCTACAGACGTAAAAAAACAATATGGCTGCTGACTTTAAATTTTGGTTATAAAATCACAACCATAACAAAGCTAGGAAGAGAGATAGTCATCAAAATGGATTCCCACTTTCTGGAGAAGATAGGATTTATCTCAAACCAAATCTCCAGAGATAAACTTAAACCAGGAGATCACATCTATTCATGGCGTAACGCTTATATCTACTCTCATCACGGTTCAGTCTCTATCTCTCAATAACGTGACTTTTTTTTTGTTTCGGATTGCATCAAAGATAATCAAATATTTGATGCTCATCCTCAGGAATATATATAGGCGATGAGAAAGTCATTCATTTCACTTGTGGAGGTGGTCTAGAAACTGGAACTGGGACCTTCTTGGACAAGATCGTCGTTAGTGTCATCCCTAATCATAAAGGAGACAATCCTTGTTCTAATTGTGAAGAGCAATTGAATCTCGAAGGTGTAATCTCTTCTTGCCTTGACTGCTTTCTCGCCGGAGGAAACATCTATCTTTTCGAGTACAGTGTCTCTCCAGCTGCATTTATCGCCAAACCTCGACGCGGCACATGCACTATAGCACCTTCGGATCCCTGCGATGAAGTCATTTCCCGCGCCAAATACCTCTTATTGCGGAATGGGTTTGGTGATTACCATGCTTTGGAAAACAATTGTGAAGATTTTGCAATATATTGTAAAACAAGCTTGCTGGTCGGAAAAGACTATGTGTTGGGAAGGGGCGGTCAAGCCAGCTCAGTGAGTGCAGCTGCGTGGCTTGCGCAACTTAGTCCTTTCGGCAGCAAAGCTATTCAGCTATTTGCAGATATTGGTATGAGAAAGGATGCTATTAAGGTGCCCGTCGAGAGCCTCGTTCCTCGCGCATATGCTACTGGTACCTCTAGAAATAGAAGGTGATGAGGTTTGAAGACACGCCAACGGGCGGGTAGGCGAATTCTTCGAAGAATCTATAATGTAGGAAACATGATCCAATATTGTAGAAAAATTCACTACTATTCTATATAAACCAAAAAAACAAAGAATGAGATTCCTCAGACATAGAGTTAGAATGATTTTTTTACTTTCCATCAAGGCAAATATTCTACAAAGATAACATTTTACATTGAGGAGATTAAGATCTTATTGTCGAGATGCAGCTAGCTACTGAGAATAATAAGGCGGGTGGTATTGAGGCGGCAACACATATCCAGT
The DNA here is from genome assembly GCF_000001735.4 of Arabidopsis thaliana. NCBI lineage: Eukaryota > Viridiplantae > Streptophyta > Magnoliopsida > Brassicales > Brassicaceae > Arabidopsis > Arabidopsis thaliana. Next base: position 5,345,868 of record NC_003076.8, on the reverse strand, counting down.
TTGCTGAGCATAGTAAAGAGATTGAGGAGTTGCACCTGAACCAAAGAGCCCAGTTAATGGGTTCACAACAACACCAGAAAATGCTGAGGTCATAAGACCATAAGGGTTCAACTGTAAGCCATGATGACTATGCTCAGGCATAAGAAGAGCTTCTGGTCTAGAAAGTAGCTGCTGACTCGGAACTGGAACTTGTGACCCATTTTTGCAGTCTCTAGTCCGCTTTTTCCCCTTTTGCTGTGGCTCTTGCTTGGGAGGATTAGTCGTGTTGCGTTTCCTCAATGCCTTATTTTTCTCCAGCTCTTCTACACGTTCCTCAACTTTCTCCTGAGTAAACTCTGATTCAAGGTTCTGATCTTTGATGATTTTGATCAATGGTTTCAAGGCACTGACTTCTTTATCAGAGGCTTCGTTCTGCGACTTGAGAGAGTAGTTATCTTCCACGCAAACTCTAAGAGCAGCTTCTCTACAGTCCTTAATGTAAGATTTCAAAACAGGGATTGGCTCAAATTCATCAGTCATCCCACACTCATACATGAATTTGACTGCTAAAATTGGTTTACCAGAATCCAAGAGAGTCTTGATGAGTTTCCCAACTCTTTTCCTATCTACACCAATCTTGTTACAAACCAAAGTTGCTTGCTTATACTTAGCGATCATGAAAACGTAATCAGAAAGCTCCTCTGTGTCAAATTCTGATCCTAATTCAAAAGCTGCGACCAAATGCAGAAACACTAACGCCTCGAAAGGCTTGACACCAACCTTAGATTTCCAATGGTAAGCCAGTTTCTTAGCTCTATTTCTCGTATCAACAGTGATATTCGCATTGATCTCAATCAAAACTTCCATTAACAAAACGAAAACTCTCCTTACATCGAATGATCTTCCCGATGATGACGGTGTGTAGTTCGAACCTTCAATCGCGTCAAGCACCATGGACGCCGTATCCGGAGAGTAACGAATCGCTGCAGAAACTTCCTGATTGAGAGGAGTTTCATCATCCCATATCCTAATCAAATACTTAATCAAACCAATTCCGTCAATCTTCTCACACAAGGCTCTCAACTCCGGCTCAACAACGGGTTGCTCCGATACCTCCTCCGAAGACGACGATTTCCCTGCATCAGAAGCGTCGATTCTATACGAATCATGTTCCAAAGGAGATGTAGAGTGGAGGAGGCGGAAACGGCTAGCAAGGGAGGATTGGAGAGAGGAAAAGTGAGAATCGATCTCAGACCAGGAAAGTGAGAAAGACGGTGAAAGGAGAGAGCGATGAGCTTGAAGATCGTCGAAAGCTTTCTTTAGCTTTTCCTTCTTCTCATCAATCTGATTTATCGCGGTGGCGATAGTCTCACTCGCCGTCATTGTTTGATCTCTAAGATTTCTTTGGCTCTCTCCGGCAAGGATATATAAGAACGTTATCGGTTCGGTTCGGTTCGAGTAAGTTTAATAAAACCAGAACCGAATTGTTTTTCACTTGATTTGGTTCGATTTATAGAAATTGAAATGGTTTGGATGAATTCAATTTCGTTTCTACTCGGTTTAGAGCGACCTCTATTAAGACAAAATCGAGACCACACCAGTCTATAGTCTCTCTTTCGAGTCTGCAGCTAGCGTGAAGACGATGAAATCGATGGGAGGAGATAGATAAGCGCGAATTTGAGAGTGAAAATTCTAAATTCAGACCCATTTTCACCGGCGCGAGTCATCGTTGAACCATGTCTTGGCTTCCTGTAGAATCTGATCCTGGTATATATTCTCTTTAACAATTTGGGGTTCCTGTTTTCTGGATATATAAAGAGATGATGTCAGTAACGAGGTTTTGATAGTGGAGCACTAAAAATGTTTGGAAAATAGTCTTGGCTTCCTGTAGAATCTGATTTATGTTTGGATTTTGTCAAATTAGAAGCCAACAAATGTTGAAAATAGTCTTCTCTGCATCTACAAGAGGTGATACTTACTGTGTGAGGATTGGAAAATAAAAGTATTGATGCTTTTTGAAATTATATATCAACAATGGTGTTTGTCTTATACTAAGTGGATTAGTGTCTCTCGATAGCCATTGTGCCATATATGTGAGTAAGACCAATGTCGCTTTCTTGTTTGTTATTTCTTCATATTTTTTGGTTTTCTGTATTCTATATTTTTAGGTATTTTCACTGAGATTATACAACAAATGCAAGTGAAAGGTGTGCAGGTTGAGGAATTGTATTCCTTGGACTTCAACTCTCTGGATGAAATAAGGTAGTTTACTTGTTACTCTTTCATCTTCTATTGTTCGAAACAGAAGAAAAACAAAGTCAAATTTACCTTGAGTTGTCTGATATTTGCAGACCTGTCTATGGATTGATATTGCTTTACAAGTGGCGTCCAGAAGAAAAGGAGAATCGTGTTGTCATCACAGAGCCAAACCCGAATTTCTTCTTTGCAAGCCAGGTCTTTTACTCTCACATTAGATTTGTGACTCACGGATTTTCCAATCATTACCTTTTTTATAAACTATGTGTTTCTTGCAGATAATCAACAATGCTTGTGCGACCCAAGCGATATTATCAGTCCTCATGAACTCTTCGAGTATTGATATTGGCTCAGAACTATCAGAACTGAAACAATTCGCCAAAGAATTTCCTCCTGAACTGAAAGGTTTAGCCATCAACAACAATGAGGCAATACGTGCAGCTCACAACACATTTGCCAGGCCTGACCCGTCTTCCATCATGGAAGATGAAGAATTAGCTGCTGCGAAAAATCTAGACGAAGATGATGATGTGTATCATTACATCAGCTACTTACCTGTTGATGGTATCTTATATGAGCTCGATGGTCTTAAAGAAGGACCCATTAGTCTTGGACAGTGTCTGGGTGAGCCAGAAGGAATCGAGTGGCTCAGAATGGTCCAACCTGTGGTACAAGAGCAGATTGACCGGTATTCGCAGAATGAGATTCGGTTTAGTCTCTTAGCTGTAGTTAAGAACAGGAAAGAGATGTATGTAGCTGAACTGAAAGAGTATCAAAGAAAGCGAGAGAGGGTTTTGCAGCAGTTAGGTGCTTTGCAAGCTGATAAATACGCTGAGAAAAGCAGTTACGAGGCTCTTGATAGAGAGCTTTCGGAAGTCAATATCGGGATAGAGACTGTTTCACAAAAGATTGTAATGGAGGAGGAGAAATCTAAGAACTGGAAGAAAGAGAACATGAGAAGGAAACACAACTATGTCCCTTTCCTCTTCAACTTCCTCAAGATTCTTGCTGACAAGAAGAAGCTGAAACCTCTCATTGCTAAGCACCATCCCTAAATCTGCTTTACCGGGATGTTAACTTGATAGAAATCAGATGTTTTAGTGATCTGAATACTGTGGTGGCGTGGTTATATGTAGCCAAACTTTAACTTGATGGAAGTCAGATGTTTTAGCGATCCTTGATTGTAATTGGTCTGAGGATTATGTTGAACCAAATCTTTTTTTTTTACTTAATTACATGTTCCTTATAAAAGAAGCATATAAGAAACAATAAATCAAAACCTATTACAAAACCTGTTCTCTCGTTTTTGTAAAACTTGTATAGCAATGAAGATATCTCTAGTTTTTGGTTCATGAATCAGCTTCTTCGTTTCTTGTGTGTGAATCATAAACCGACGGCAGGAAATTCGGGTTGAAAATGACGGTTTAGTCTCAAAACTGGTTGATCATCACTCGGACCTGGTGTTTGTGAAAGAAGAGAGTAAACCAGCTGCTTGAGCCGGTAGTATATCGCCAAATGTCGACATAGCGGCTGCTGATCTGTCCTTGAATATTCCCACTTGTCCATCAGTTAATATTGATCCCAGTTTCAATGTGCTTTCCTGAAAAAACAATTTATACATGGTCTAATATACTAAACCCGATTACAACATTGTAGCCATTAATTAACCAAAGCCTAAACCTTTACCTGCATGAAAGACTTAAAAGCCACGCCGAAATTGGAATTTTCTTCTAAATCACTTGTTTGAGATTGCTCGCCGTTTGTAAATGCCTTCCATGAGTTTCTTGCCGAAGCATCATTTGATGTAACTGGAATAGAGACCTTATTTGTACTTCTAGATGACAGAGCTGGAGCGCTGCATTTGACCCGAAACGAAGACTTCTGATATCAGAAACTAGTTTCCCAAATTTTAAAAAGGTCAAAAAGAAGACTTCTGATAGCAGAAACTAGTTTCCCAATTTTTTTTAAAAGCTACAAACATACAAACAATGTTAGATGTAGAAGAAGAAAATCTTACCTTATGGGAAGGTATTTGAAGCGGGGAACTGTGGAACATGGCATGATATTTGATTCTATATTAATTGATAGTTTCTGCGCAGTATCTGTGTACATTCGGTTTAGTTGCACAAAGAAACCAAAGAGTACAGCATGGCGTAGGTACGACTGCTTTTCGTTCTCCCAAAGATAAGGCTCGTACCTTTTTTGATATTCAAAATACTAGAATCAGAGTGACAACAAGACGATAGAGCAGCCAAAATAGTAAAAGATAATATATGACGTAGGTAAAGATTAGGGATAAGATTTCTTACGTAAGCCAGTCTATGGGATCCAACTTTTGGGTTAGTTGGGAGGTCACTCCATCAATGCGACCTCTATTGACTAACTTTGTTTTCTGTTGATCCTGCCTTCGCCTGTAAGCCGATCTATTTATTGTGCTCTTTGGTGTCTCCACATTGGTGCTAGTATCACCCCCAGAAAGAACGTCAGCTGCAAATCTCAAATCCAGCAAAATTTGTAAAACTCCTTTCTCTGAAATTTGGGGTTCGCTGGCCTCCCTGGCAGATAAGAAATCCTCATAAATAATGGTGATCTGCATTGTACAATGGAAGGTTGAAAAAATCATTCTTATAGGCAATCACTAGCTTGGAAATGTTTACTGATGAAAGTGAAAAAGTATCAATAGGAAACAAAAATTATCAAACAGCTCTGAAAATTTTGAAGAGAAAAATAAACTTTTTCTTGCCAGAAATATCTCTGTCGTAGATGGAAAAAAAAAGAAAAGAAGGAAGTAACCAGAGACAACGCACCTTCTCCAACAGGCTTGAAGCAAATTTTTGCAAAATAGACCTATCCAGTACGTGACCTCCAATTCGATGAATTTCTTCTGATGCCCGACAGAGAAATGAAATCATATAGAGTGAAGGCAACGATGGAAGTGATATCTTCAACTCAGATTGACTCTCGTCCTGCTCTTGCTTCACTATTGTCTCTTCCCATCCCTATATCATTCTTAAAAGATGAGCAGGACACTACAATATTAACCTTGCATATGACTATTGAAATGCAAGAGGAAGTATAAACTATAGCATAATAACTTCAAAAAATCAGAGTAGTTCAGAATCATCTTCACCAAAAACAAAGAATTTCAACATAGGACATAAGCAAACTAACTACCTCTGTCGATTTAGTCAGCTCTTTCTAAACCGATGCAGGAGAGACAACTAAGCAGAACGAAATAAAAGACAAGAAAATACAGACAAAGGATAAAAACATATTTAGTTACCCTTAAAGGAGTTGTAGCAGACAATCCATCATCACTCCTAAGATCACGCAAGAGAATAGCTGAAAGCTCATCAGATAACCACTTTATCCACAATGTATGAGCCTTGATGCACAGATCTCGCATAGTTCTATTAAGCTCTTCAAATTTTGGACTTGTTTTCTCTTCCGCTCCCAGTAGTGCAGCAACAGCTAATGAAGTCTGCTTTCTAAGATCGGTATGCAATTGCTTTCCAGGGCTGTCAGCAGTGGCTGGAGTATTCGAGCTAAATCTTGGCTGCCTCAACAAGGATGACAACTTATCAGAAACTGCAGTCATAGTTTCTCTACACCACAATCTTGGAGAACCGAGAATTAAGGGAACATGTTTTGAGTGGTTCAGCAATGCAAACAAAAGGCGTCCCATAAAAAGTGATTTCTCAATTATTATAGCAGGTGGAATTGCTTCACTGTCCTTGTTCTCTTTCTTCACGGCAGCACATAGAAATTCAAGTTCTTTATCTACATCTGCAAGAAGTGCTGAGACACTGTCATAACACTTATTCTGCACGTATGGTGCAAGATCCTTTAACCTTGGACCTGCCTTTTCTGACTCGAAGAAGCTTAGGAGGTCTTCCAAAACACTATGGCAGCGCCTATCAACTGCATCTCTCATTTGGCTAACTTCAGGACCAAAGTACGCAGTTAGACAACTTTGGAAGTCGCTTTCTTCAGGTGATGATTTATTTCCGGAAATAAGACCAACTTTCTTTGAATTAGGCTCAATGAACCAGACACCACCACCTGTAGAAGGTCTGTTTAAGTATGCTTGGAAGTTGATTTTCTCACCAGTAATCTCACTATAAGCATGTACCGAATCTGCTACATTGACAGCTTTAGTCAAATTCTCAAATTTGGAGTCAATGATAGATTTCATCCTTTCCACAAAGGCCTTCTCAAATATTTCATCCCATAGGTTCAAATCATCCCCCAGAACAAGCTCTCGGATTCTATTCCAAGGCAACTCTACCTCAGACCCGAAAACACTTTTAAGCCAATCCAAACTACCCCTCAAGACATCTTTGCTATCCATGGTCTCCCTTATCAACTTTTCGGCTGATCCAAGCTCCGCGCCAGTAACTATAGCTTCAATCAAATGCTTCCCACTAACCTTACCAACAATCTGTCCACCGCATTCCCTCAACCAAGTCAGACAAGACTTAGAAACGTCATTTTTATCAAGGATGAGCATAACGGATTCCAGTTTATCTCTGAAGGATTTCCACAACTCAACCTCTTCCTCTGGATTCGGAATTCCACCAAACAGTTGAGAAGCTGGAGGGGTACTCAAGATTGTTTTATAAAATAGAGGCATGTCAGTCAAGGCTTGCAAGAAGAGTTCCCCAACTTGTCCCACTGTAACCTGAATCACACTTAACACATCACAAAACACCAAAACAACCTCACCCGCATCCTCACCAGTACAAGCATTCAACTTTTGCAGAATCCAAGTCTTCCTCGAGTCTAGAAACAACTCAAGCACTTGCTCTGGATCAAGCTCATCAACCACCGCGACAGCAGTTAAGGCATCCACATAAGCTCCCAGTCCTAAACCCGGATCTAGAAGCCGCTCATGGCTCCTCTGCGAAATCTGAGCCTTAAAACTCTCAACTATCTGCCATTGGTGCTCCAATAGTGGAAAATTCGCCAACAGCTTACTCTGATCCACCTCTGCTACACCACCACCACATCCCTCCAACTTGATCAGTCTCTGCTGCACATGCTGAGCACGCATGTACCTCCCCGCAGCCTCTAGAAACATAGACTCGTCAAGGCATCCCCATATATTCTCAGGCGTATCCACCAGATACTTAACACGACAAGCGATCCCATAGACATTGACTCGTACTGGGTTAAGGCTAGCAAGCTTAGGAGTTTCCGCTACAGAAGAAGAAGAAAGCGATCGAATGTTACCGTGGATCGAAGAGATATTGGCTGAGATCGACTCACAGAGCGACTTCATGTGAACAATCGAGTCAGCTGAGTCGATTAGATCACGGTACCTAGTCCCAACGAGTTGCCGAAGCTCCTCTTTCTTATCCTCGATGTTCTTCCTAGTCGCCGACTCCACAATTCGAATCTCCGACATTGGTTTCGTGCGAAAAAGAGACTCAGCATCTCGTTGACCACCTCCGTTACTGCTGAGACTTACGGCGGAAGGCCGGTATTCCCCGGCGGAAGCTGATGACATTCTCATGGTTTCTCAAGCGTGGCTTCGTGCGTATTGTATTCTCTTTTAGCAATCCATCATAGCTTCCACTGACTGAAGAAGAAGAGAATCAACAAAACAGATCTGATCGGATCTGGGATAGCTTTTCCTCAGATTCAGAAGTAGAATCCTCGAATTAAGATCTAATTTTTGAGTTTTTTTTTTTAAGTTTCTGCAATTGCTGCGAAGAAGAAACACGAAAAGAATTAAACGTTTCCTCAATATTACAAGTTTGCCCTAATTTGGTTCGCAAGGAAGGATTCTAACCAAGTCCGGTCCGGTTAAAGCTTAATTGTTAAGTTAAGATCTAACCAAGTCCGGTCCGGTTAGAGCTTAATTGTTAAGTTAAGATCGATTGGAGTATATACTAATACACGTCTTTGATACTAAATAAGTGACAAACTAGTAACAGTGTTCTACATTTGATTAGTATGCAAAACTAATTTAACGGAACAAAGATAATTATTTATTTTTAGTTCATAAAATAGCTCCTCCTATAACAACAACTCGAAGCGCCATGACTCGTGAGGAAGCAATCAATCACAGATGCTGAAACAACGTGCAGTCCTTTTGACTAGTTTCCAGGAACGACACTGAAGCTTGCGGCAAGTCCTCTGCACAAGAATTTCCTTTGATATATAACACAGATGATGATGATGTAAAACGACAACAATGCATGATGCATCTGTGATTATAAAAGAGATTACTAACCTCTAGAACTACAAAGGAAGAGAGTATCCACGAAGATAAGTCGAATCCACTCCAGATTCTCTTACCAATGCCACTCTTCCTGTCCGAGCCACCTTCAATTTTCATAAAACACAAACCATAAGAATCGCCAGACACAACAGTGACCGTGTCTGTGAAGAGATTAGAGATAAATCAAGAAACTTTTTTTTAACCTCGCAGATTCCATAGGCCTCTAACTGCGTTTGTAATGCAGACATTTTTCTGAGATCCCCTGTAACCTGCAAATCGACGGATTTCATCAGCTACTAGATCTCATCTCAAGCTTGAAATATCAGAAAGCTACGAGAGCTTTTTGTTGTAAAGTTCAGGGAGATATGATATCAGCACCTCAAGGGTGATAGTATGATCAGAGACATCAATGGCTTTAGCACGGAAAACTTGAGCAATATCTAAAACATCTCTCCTTGCAGAAGTATCAGCAGCTACTTTGATGAGCATCAGTTCTCGCTCCGCAAATGGCATGTGCGTTATATTTTGGATCTAGAAAAGCCAATGAAAGGGAAACGTTATTAGACATATAAAATTAAAATTAAAACCAAAGTACACTACGGTTTCGAATCATTAGCTCACCTCCTGAAGATCAATCAACTTCTGGAGCTGCCTAACCAATTTATCTATATTTTCATCAGTTCCGGGAATAACTGTTGTAATCCGAGATAAGCCCTCTTTCTCAGCAGGACCAACAGCTAGACTCTAGAGCAATAAAAGCAACAACTTTCACATACTCTTGAGAGAAATGAGTAGTATGCATCACATCGGTGAAGCTAAAAGCAAAAGTGTGTGCATAATAACCTGGATGTTATAACCTCTTCTAGAGATAGCTCCAGTTATTAGATTGAGAACTCCGGGAACGTTGGCCACAAGTAAAGATAATGTGTGGGACCGAAGTCCGCTCGACTGCAAAAAGGTAAACAGTTTTAGTTCACTTTGACCTCTAATTTCGAAGGATTTACTGGATCAAAAAGAAAATTATAAAACGAATGCAGTATCCGAGAAACGTGTCTTACATCTTCATCGTAGACCATTCCCCAATGAGCGTCAAGGACCGGTTTGAAATCGTTATAGGGTTCCACTGGATAAACGTCACCCTAAAATAAAGTATCAGTTAATCTCGTTCAATCTACTAGTGCTTAGATATACACAGGGAGAAAATAAATTAGCTAATATTTCTATACCCCGGATGATGCATTGCCATTTCCAGTCAATGCTAGTTTTGTTTTCTCTGCAACAGTCTCATGAGATGATTCCTTTACAAGATGTGGATATGATGCCGCTGAAAATCTCCAAAACGGAGCGGTTTCTCCCATCTTTTCCCGTCTCAGAGCAATCTAGAGTAGTAGTATACAACAACAGTTAGGATTAAAAAAGCTGATTCTTAAAATTACTCATTATAGTCAGTGAAACGCAGAAATTAACTACATGGAAAAGAAGATAAAATCCGCATTAGAGATTAAGTAATTTAATCAGTTTTCATGTAAGATGTGAACATGTATTTAAAGCTAAACTGGGAATTTCATGTGCTCTGCCATTTAGAGTGTCCTGAGATTCACCAAAGGAACTCGGGTCTGTATGTGTGACATAATAGACCAAAAAAAAAAAAAAAAAAAAAAGAGGCTCCAAGTGGCTACAAGTAATGATACATGTGAGTCCAACCGTTCAAACAAGCTTTTTCAAGACAGAAGATGTAATTTGAAGACATTTAGAGCCAGACGTTGTTGACAGTTAAGAAGGATTGGAGCAAAAAGTGGTTGAAAGTGAAAAATTACCTTCCCTGTTCTCGCAATTTCTTTTATTCCAAACTTCTCTAAGTTTGTCGTTAGTGCAACCATTTTTCCAGGGTCTCCAGTTACCTACACAATAAAAAATGAGACTTAGTGGAACCATTTTGACCATATGATCTGAGCACATATAAACTGAAGAAAAGGTCTGACCTCAATCGTTAGAGATTGCTCTGAGGTATCCACGATTTTTGCTCTAAAGATATCCACCAACCACATGATCTGCAGTACATGGAAACTTCATAAAAAAACAGTTTTTTTAAAACATAGCTTCATCTAATCTATATCCTTGAGATTTTAATGTGAACTGATCAATCGTAAGAAGTAAAAAACATTTGCTGTGACTCCATTAATAACAAGGAAGAAAACCTCTTTTCATCTATATTCATCTATATCCTTGAGATTTTAATGCGACTTGACTAATCATAGAAAGATAAAAAAGACTCTGTACTGTGACTCAATTAATCATAAAGAATAAATGCTTCCTTTCATCCATATCCTTGATGTTTTTAATGCAACTGCATCAAGCATAACGAAAAAACAACTTTGAACATCCACCCAATATTTTTGCAAGATGAATTATTCTTTACCTCTGAGCGGGTGCTTGGATCAGCGTTAAGTTTAATGAGCATTAACTCACGTTCTACATGGGGCTCCTTGGAGAGATCTTCCACCTGAACAAACCATTATGAGTATAAGATAATAGTCATGATTCATTAAAGTATATATAAGCTCAAAAAAATTCTTAAACAAAGCAGCAAGTTATAGCCAAGACTAGATTCAATAGAGAACAAGATAAAAACCTTGATGACATTGACGAGCTTGTTAAGCTGTTCTACAACTTGCTGCAAGACTTTATCTGTTCCAAGAACAACTATAGTAAACAGAGCCTTGTCTTCATTCAATCCTACGGCAAGGGACTCAATATTGTATCCCCTTCTAGCAAATACTCCAGCAATTCTATTTATTATACCGCTCTCATCGCCCACAAACACCGAGATTGTATGCCTCCTTACTCTGCAAATCAATTGGCGAGATTTTTAGTAAGAGAGACGCAGAACACTTAATCCGAGAAATAACTTGTTGACCAGATAAACAAATCCTCATACAAGTATATTCAGTTGAACAAAGTCACTATTCGTGGAGAAAAAGAGGAAACAGAATCTTCTTTGATGTTGACCAGACATATTCGATTCCAATACTGGAAAAGGGAAGATCTACAGTAGTACTAAAATCACAGCTTGAATTTTTAGTATCTATAACATTACTAGTCACGCAATGCCAATAGAAACTGAATAAACAAAACACTGTTGAGCAAATCATAAACAATAAGAAGCTAATTAATTGCAGAAATTGGAAGCGAGGCCGAGAGAGAGAAGAAGAACCCAGTTCGAATTAGAGGAAACAAAAGTGTTCTTCTTCTTTTTCTCACCCCACATTGACGAAATTAGCAAAGCTTTCGTTTTTCACTTGTAACAGAAACGCACCTATCACAAGCCGTCGGAGCTACAGATTGAGCAGTGGTGATGGCTTTATCAGTGGAAGCAGCTGAGAGAACAGTGGCATTCCTCATCTTCCTCCCGTCGATGATCTGATTTACTTGCAGGGAGTTGGGGGTTTTCGCCGGAAACCCATAACCTTGATTCTGATTCTGGAAGTGAAGACGAGATGAGAATAATGAAGTAGCAGTCGTCGTCGCCGCCATTTCTGGGAGAGTAATGGTGTGAGGCGGAAAACAGCAGAAGGAGAAGAGAGAAAGAGAGAAACTTTGGGTGAGTAAACAATCAGGGCACCTTTTTTTTTGGTTGGGCTGCGCGAGTGGAGGTGTGTTGCGTAAAGACAATTTATGTAGTTTACACTTTACAGCAAAAATATTTAAAACGTTTTTTACTGGTCTTTGTTTTTGTCATCTAGTAGTCTTTGTTTTTTAATTTTTTAATCAATGATTTAATAACCGGACTTTGAACCGGCTGTGTGTTCGGGTCATTTTTTAATTTATTTACTAGTCTTTGTTTTTGTTTTTGTCGTCTAGTAGTCTCTTTTAAAACTTTTATCAAAACCGGGTGTGAGTTCGGGTCATGAATCATGGTTCATCCTGGTCCGACCGGTTAGACGTTTTCTATGTTTTAATAATAAAGTAATATTTCAAATGTAGAAATGTTTAGAAAATAACTCAAAATCTCAAAAAAGTAAACAAAACATACCAAAAAGATGTGTATTCACTTAAATAAGACTTATTCAGAGATAGGGTTTGAAGATGTTTCTATGTTTAGTTAGGAGAAGGAAGATCTTTGTCGTGTGTCGTGTGGAGAAAGAAAGAGGGAATACGAAGATAGATTTTCCTCGAGGAAGGGTTGAGTACAAAACCGGATTTGTCTGCGAGTACTTGTTTTTATAAATAAGACTCTATTATCTATTCATCAATTGCTACTATATATACGTACGTACTGAGACGACTAGACAAGAATAACGTTGCATGAGGATTGAATCGCTGCTGCAACATGATGTAGTAGAGCGAATCCTGGAGAGACTTGCGGTGAATTCTCTGCCTCGATTCAAGGCTGTATCGAAGCAATGGAAATCAACAATTGAATCCCAATTCTTCCAAGGAAAACACTTGACGCATCGTCAGCAATCAGGAGATCCAGTTGTTCTCATGGTGACCGTATATAATGACGACTCCCCGCACGTGGGATCCCTACTCCTTGGGAGCAGAAGGACAAGGAACCCTACTACATTGATCATATAATAGCTGTGACGGTCTCGTTTGTCTCTACCATCCCAAAGAACCGGGTTTTGTGGTCAACCCCACAACTAGATGGTATCGTCCTCTTCCTCTTTGCGAATATCAACAAATCATGATCGACATATGAGAAGTTTTGTACATACTTAAACTCGGACTCTTTAGGCTTGGATTTGGCAAAGGCATATTCGCGGCAACATACAAGCCCGTTTGGCTATACAACTCTACAGAAATAGGCATAGAAGAAACCGCTACCACCTGCGAAGTTTTTGACCTTAGCACCAACGCTTGGAGGTATGTCACTCCAGCTGCTCCTTATCGTGTTGTTGATTTCCTTGGTCCCCTCTTTGTAGATGGGTCGCTTCGTTGGTGCACTGAGTGCCAAGAAACCAAAGTTACATCTTTTGATCTTCACACCGAAGCTTATCAAGTCATCTCTAAAGCTCCCTTTCTCAATTCCGATCCTCAGGAGATCGTCATGTGCAATCTTGACAACCGCTTGTGCGTATCCGAGATGAAGTGGCCCACCCAAGTGATATGGTCGTTCAATTCAGGCAGACATGGGACAAAATATATTCTATATATATGGTAGTAAATGTTGATATGCCTAATACCCTAAGGTACGTTGTCGTGCCACTAGCAAGTTGAAGAAGAAGTTGTTGTTTTATGATCGTGTGCTATGTCCAAGACTGTTTACACATGACCCCGAAACCAAACCAGATGATGTTGCTTTCTCGGCGGCTAAATCCATTGGATATATATCCTGTTTGTTATTTCCCGAGTTTAATCTCTATTCAAATTTGATTAGTGCCAATGCATAATGTAACCTTTGCTTCTTCCATCAACTATATTTGTTTCTCCAAGTTTCAAGATGTGGTTCTGGTGTTACCTTGATTACTTGCTATTATGCTTTTAGTTTACCTCACTACGTTGGAAGATGGCCGTTTTTTCCTTCCTTGCTTCCCTTTATGACCAAAATGTCTTGAATTTTCTGGTGTGATTATGACTTTAGGTTTCCATATCGATCACTGAAGCTCATTGAGCACATTTTTAAACTATTTGGAAAATATTGTAATTTTACCTAAATATAGGGCCAAATACATAACTTAAATAGATGGAAATTGTTTTTTTTTTTTTTTTTTTTTTTTTTCATGTTGCTCGTCGACTCTCCTCCAAATCTCCAATCGAACTTTGCCTACATCTCTCCCTCTACGTCGATCTCGATCCCGATTACGATCATCCGATCATTCTCCGGTTAATACGCCGTACTGACTGCTTTCTCCATTCTACATACTCCATCATTTACCGATATCTTCATTCCTACCTACATCAAGTCCGGCAGCTGCCGACGACGGCGTCGTAGCTCCGATTGGCTTAAAAAGGTGGAGATCTAGGTTATTGAATCGCACCGCCTCCAAAATCTATCCGACCTGAAATCGGATTAGATACACAGTGAAGAGGTTTGAGAGACTAGTTAAGCGAACGGAAGAATGGTGGAGCCGGTGAACTCTTCGCTTGGGAAAATGCTATTGGAGGAAATTAGTCCAGTGGTCATGGTTCTATGTACGCCTCTTGTTGAAGATACTTTCCTCAGGAATGGCTTATCCTTTGTGGAAACGCTCAAGCCATTCTGCAACTTTAGTAACATCGATGGTGAATTCCTTGATTTGATGTTGATTGTGTTCCGCGTTTACTATCCGAAACGTCTAATTTGAGGATTCCAATTGTGAATTTTGCGGTGCAGTGCCTGTTCGGACATCGAGCGATCAGCTGTATCGGCTAAAGAAGTTTACATTAAGATTGTTTTATGCCTCCGATATAAAGCAACCAAACGTAGAGGTATGTAAGAGTTGCTTCGGTTGAATATATTAACGTTTGAATAGTTAAGGTACTTGATAACCAGTTATTACCCAGCAACAGTGTGAATCACCTTTAATTGAACATATTGAAATCATTACCTGCTTTTACGAATAACGTAAAGTGAAAGAAGATGGATTTGGTTTTAGGGGTATACTTGTTTATGTTGTGGTGGAGGACGGCCTGAGGCTCCTCCATTCTGCATCTTTGGTGTTGAGCTCAAATTTGATTGTATTTACTTATGGCTAGGTTGCTAAGCAACGGCTAGAACGTGTTATTACTCAAGCTGGGGAGAAGGATTTTCAGGATTTGAAATCTGACCCTCCTCAAATTACTGATATACTCTCTAGTAAGTCACTACTCCAAATTTGTTTCTGTGATTAGCGGAAAATGCCTTTATAAGTTTTTTAAACTCTTTAACATCGTGCACTAACAATTTTTAAATAATTGAGAAGCCGAATTCTCTAACTTGTTGCTTTTCTAATGCTGTCGTATTTTCGCTCCCTGCAGATCCAGAGTCTGAAATTGCACCCTCATGGTTTCGGTATTACAATAAAGAACTTATACGTACATTGTCGTTTTCAGACCACGAAGCTTTCGATCATCCTGTGGCATGTAAGATATTAAATGGATTTTAGAAAATCGTTGTTTTCAGGTCTTTAAACTAGGTTTTCTGATCTATGATGTCTCATAGAGTTTTCTGTTGAGTTCCAAATAATTCGAAATGTGCTTTCAGGTCTATTGGTCGTTTCATCAAAAGATGAAGAACCTATAAAAAAATTTGTAGATCTTTTCAACTCCAATAGATTACCTACTGATGGTACAATGGACCCAAACATTTTGAAGCATTACTTGTTGGTGCATGACAATCAAGATGCAACAACAGAGAGGTAGTTGTTCCTTATTCCCTCTTATATGATATGATTTTCATCATAAGTTTATGATATGATTTTCGTCATAAGTTTATGGGTGTCAAATGTAATGTTATAGTTGACTAGATGATATTTCTTCTGTAGAACGTCTAAAGTTCTGTCAGAGATGAGAAGTCAATTTGGAAATAATGAATGCAACTTACTTTGCACTAATTCATCTAAAGAGGGGAACGTGGAACATCAGGCTAATCCCTGGGCTTCATTTGTAAGTCACTCATCAGAACTTTTATACAACATAATTTCAAGTCTCATACATCAATCCATGTCAATTTTGTAAGTTCATTATCTTGATCATCAATTTTTCTTAAAAGAAATCAAGTGTTTCGGCCGACAAACTTGGATGTGCTCTCACTGGTGATGATATTGTGGAGGTATTTTAAAAGGCTTCTGGCTGCTAGCTCTGGAGTAACATTCTCTTACTGATTAGATTTATACCTTTCAACAGTTTTGAATGTTTTAACCTATCATATTTCGTTTCCTGGCATATTTGGAGCAGATCAAAGATCTGATGCAAGAGTTTGCTTCAAGGCATATAATTCCTTACATGGAGCAGAAAGTTCGAGAACTTAATCAACAGGTTAGCTTTAGATACTCTAACAAGTCATCTGTGTGTTTTACTTAGGCTTTTGTTGTTCTCTTATCTTATCGTTTAGTTTGCATTTTGTTGTGTCACTAGATTTCTGCAACAAGGAAAGGTCTTAAAAATCAATTTAAAAACTTTTTGTGGAGAAAAGGAAAAGACGATAATCCGGATGCCACCAAAGGTTCTATGTATGCTTTCTTGAACTCCTGCTCCTTTTATGATTACCTTGACATATTTATAAGCTCTACTGACTTTGCTTCCACTTTTGAAGGTATACATATAGCTCGACCGAATCTCAAATTAGAATTTTGGGTGACTACGCCTTCATGTTGCATGATTATGAACTTGCATTGTCAAGCTATCGGTTAATATATACAGACTATAATATCGATAAAGCTTGGAAACACTATGCTGGTGTTCAGGTAGATACACATCTTTGTATTTATGTTAATGTTGAGGTGTTCCTGTGGCATTATATTTAATATGATATTCGTCTTGTATTTAGAAACTTACGTATAGTATAGGCTTGCCATATTACCAAAACTGCTTTTTGGTGTTTATTTTTCATTATTCTTCACTTTATGTCCTGTGGTTGCTTCAATAGTTCATCATCGATGGGCCATTGTTTTGTTTTGCTAAGATTTGGGCGGACTACTCATCTTTTCATGCATGTTTGGAAGGAAATGAGGGGACTTGCATATTTCATCTCAGACCAGCCAAAAAAGGATTCTGAGTGCATGGAAAATGCATTCAGCACTTATATGGTATATCTTTATAACCCACTCTTTAATTGATAACAGTTCTTTTAGTGAATGACCATCAATTACTTGAATTGGTGTTTATAATAAGCAAAGTATGAAACTGAAATACTAATTGTTTAACGTAAGTAAGTGATGCGGTGAACCATGCTTTCAAAATCTCATGCAGAAACTTGGGAAGTCTGGCTTCCAAAATGCTACGAGATGTGGGCTTTGGTGGGCAGAGATGCTAAAGGCTAGAGATCAGCACAAAGAAGCTGCTTCGGTTTACTTCCGCATATGTGGAGAGGTGCTTCTTTATATGCCTTCAGACCATACACATTTTATACAGTTGCTAACTTTTACTCATTTGCAGGAACCCTTGCACGCTGCAGTCATGTTGGAGCAAGCTTCTTACTGTTTCATGTTAACCAAGCCAGCGATGTTACACAAGTATGGATTTCATCTAGTTCTCTCAGGAGACCACTATAAAAACTGTAATCAGGTACATGTCACTTTGCTGGAAGAGCTCAAGCTTTGTACATGCGTTGCATTCTTTAGAACACATATTGTTTGCCTTTTTTCCAGGTTAACCATGCAATTCGTACATACAAAAGTGCAATCTCTGTTTATAAATCAACTACATGGAGCCATATCAAAGATCATTTATATTTTCATATTGGACAGTAAGTTTTGGATATGGTCACTTTAAGTCTCATAAGATGTGAAGTTTAGAAATTTGTGGTCTAAAACTTGCTATAATTTTATCTGTTCAGGTGGTATGCAATTGTTGGGATGCATGATGTTGCAGTTAGAAACATGCTCAAAGTATTGGACTGTGGCTACCAATCCAAGGCAACCCAAGAGATTTTTCTCAGGGACTTTTTCGACATTGTTAAGGTGCCTAGCCTATACTTGCGGTTTTACACGCTCCACTGAAGCTGCTAAGAAAAATATATAGTGCTTCCAATAGTTACCTCTGGTCTCAATTCTTTGTTCTTTGTTCATAAAAAAAATCGTTTTTATTTTCATATTCATTTTGAAGAAAACTGGAATGAAGCATGAGGTGGTGGGACTTCAACTACCAATTCTTAATATGTCGTCTCTTCAAGTTATATATGAAGACCATCGCACTTATGCATCTCAAGCTTCTGTAAGTTTCATATTCATTCTTTGGAGTATGTACATATTGCTACCCATCATAATCTTCCTAGGATGTATACTCCATTGTGAACAACATAATTGACATCAGTATATATGGTTAAGATATTTGGATTACTTGCAAATAAATAATCTTTGTGCATCATTCAATTGTTTCTTTTTCATTGATGGTGCTTTTGCATCTTCTTAGTACCACTATGACTCATATTTCATATGGTCAGGCTCTTGTAGAAGAGAGCATCTGGCAATCACTGGAGGATGATATCATCCCATCATTAAATTCTGGCAAGTCAAACTGGCTGGAATTACAGTCAAAGCTTCTGCCAAAGAAATACAAGGAATCAAATGTTTGTGTCGCTGGAGGTATGCAGGTTGTTGTTAGCTGCATTTACTGTTTACCTGAATCACACGCAATATTATTTACAGTTGTCCTCATATAACTTATACTTGAAGTCTGAAATTTAAAATAATGCAATCTAGTCCAGCTAAAATAGGCACAGTTATGTCCAAAATCTGTTTTGCCTTATGGTGCCAGCAGCAGGATATTTCAATTTGATATATGATTTTGATTTGACCCTTGAAAATGAATATCTTAGAAACTACTTACTTTGATACTTTGCATGGAGGAGATACGGAAGAGTGAGAGAGAAGGAGTATCATGTTTCTTCGTTTGTGATATCATAGTATCTGTAAATGTTATCACGTGTGCTTTTTCCAAGGAAGGGATTATTTTTGGCAATACATTTCCATATTGTTGAGGACATGATATTCTGGTGTAGCATGTCTGGAAATGTTTGTAATTTTGGATTCTTACTTGGTCTTCACTGTTTTCAGAGTCGGTGAAATTGGATCTGGAGTTTAGGAATCCATTGCTAATCTCTACTTCCATAACAAGTGTGTCTCTTATCTGTGAACTTACCGCAAATTCTGACGACCTAAAATTAGGTAAGCTGTTTCTGTTATTTGATGTTTACTTTATAAATTTGTTTACATTCTTCAGTTTGTATATCTGATTTTATCTCCACATTGGACTTTGTAAAGTAGATAATGAGCCAAGTGGCTCAAGCTTGAGTCCTGAGATTTCCACAGAACATAATCAGTAAGCAGCTAATCTCCTCAATCAGGTTTCAGTCAAATTTGTTGACCTAAATTTAAATGATTAAGATGTGCCATTTATGTCAACAATACCACAGGGTTACAACCTCTGGTTTTTCTTCTTTCACTTTGTCTGAAGTGGACTTCACATTAGGTGGAGGCGAGAAAAAATTGGTAAGTCTGCTAAATTAGATACTTAGATTGATTTATCTGTTTTAATATTTAAAATCTTCGTCTACCTGAAATTTTTTCATCTTGTGTATATAGATAAACATGTTTTTTTAAAGTCTTGAGGTTTTCACTTGTAGTTGTTGGTCTTTACTCTGCTTAATCAGGATTTTGAATTGCATGTGTTTTCATTTCAGAAGACAATTATGAAATAAATTGTTTGGTCAATTGTGCGAAGAAACTATTGAACAAGTCGTACTGTATTGATTGCCAAGTAGTCTATCCTCATTGCTACTAACCTTAATTAAAGACACTGTTGAATTTCCTTGATCCCTGTATCTCCTTTGTGAAGTTCTGAGGTTTTGTGTAGCTTGTAATTGTCGACAAAAAAAAAATGTAGCTTGTAATTGTTTGTTACGTCTTACTTATTGTTTTGATTTTTTTCTTCTAGGTGAGACTCACTGTTACCCCCAGTGAAGAAGGTATCCTCAAAATTGTCGGTGTAAGGTGGGAGTTGTCTGGTTCCATCGTAGGTGTGCATTACTTCCAATCTGTGTCTGTCAAGGCAAAAACTGCGAGAGGAAGAAGGAAAAACAAACTTACACCCACTGATGCCTTGAAATTTTTAGTCATCAAGGTGCAAAGCTTTCCTCTATGGTTTAATTTTTTAATGATTTGTTGCGACCTCTTATGTTTAGAAATTTTGATTGTGCAGAGTCTACCCAGGCTTGAGGGTTCAATTGATCATCTGCCTGAGAAATTGTATGCTGGAGATTTACGTTATCTTGTTTTAGAGTTAAGAAATAAGTCAGAATCCCCAACAAAGGTAGTTTTCTTTTTCTGATCAACCCTTATCATTCATGTTCTCTACCGTATTGCCAGTTAATTCATTCTGTTCTACTATTGTGTGGATGTTACTTGTCTATGAGTTTGGTTTGGTTTGGTCTGGTTTATCATAGTGATTTTTGCTTGATGACCTGATAATGTGATGCGATAAACCGAGTTATTCTTGTGCTAACAAAGTCTGTCTGTCCTCGTAGAATCTTAAAATGAAGATTAGCCATCCAAGATTTGTAAGTCCTGGAAATCATGAAGAAGAGCTGACAACCGAATTTCCAGATTGCTTAAAGAAGGGCGATGAACATAATATTGTTCAGCGTGAAAGTAATAGAACAAGTAGTGTATTTGCATTTCCAAAGGTCTGTGGCAAACGTTTTCTTCAAGCCTCAAAGACGAATGTGCATGTTAGGGTATTCTAACATGGTTTTGAATGGTGATCTCTTTCAGGATGTATCACTGCAAGGAGACAGATCATTAAGGTGGCCTCTTTGGCTTCGAGCTGCCATCCCAGGAACAATATCTTTGTATTTTACGATATACTATGAAATGGAAAATGTATCAAGCATGAAATACCGCACCCTAAGGATGCATTATAATTTGCAGGTGATGAATTTTTTGGCTGCATTTGTTTTTTTTGTTAAGAATTTGACTATGGTATAGGCAGATTTGCATTGGCTAACAAGTCTTAACCATTTCTACGTCGTACTCTTTCATCTAGGTTTTACCGTCTCTACAGACCTCGTTCAAAGTCACCCCATCTCCATCAAGATTGCAAGAATTTCTTGTGCGTATGGATATCGTGAACCGTGCGAAGTCAGATTGTTTCCAAATTCACCAGTTGTCAACAGTTGGGTGCCGGTGGGGTATCTCATTGCTTCAGCCTGTTGATACAATCTTACCTTCCAAATTTCTACTCGCTGGGCAAGCTTTATCTTGTTTCTTCATGATAAAGGTCGTTGGAACTTAGAAAGTTCAATAAATGCATTTCTAGTAGCTAGTTTGGTCTTTCCCTTTTTGAAGTCTGAAATTAGAATTTTGCTCAAACTTTCAGGATTGCAGAAAATCCGGGACTGAAGACGAGGAAACCACGTCCCTTCCTCCCAGCCAAACTGATGTAAAATTGTATACTCAGGATGACGATGAAAAGCTTTTCGATATCGTTAGCTCACCTTTAGCAAGCTTCCATGAAAGTGAAAGGTCATGTCAGGGACCCTCGGTTCAGGTAAGCGAATATCCTCTTTCAGGGTCATAAATCTTATGTATGTCTTATGTGCGTGAGATTTTTTTTGGAAATATGTATTACTCTCTTAAACACAGTATCACTTCCCTGGTAACTTATCATCGGAACTGTGGTGAACTCAAATTTCTTTGATGAAACAGGTAAGTCCAAATACTGTTGACTTCATCCTAATCTCTCGCCTGGCGAAAAGCAGCAGTCCATCAGCAGTTCCCGATTTACCAAAGATTTTGTCTCACCATTCATGTCATAACAGGTAAAGTACCCGCAAAGATATCTTTCTGCAGATTGCAAACCTATTGTCCACTTCTAATCCCGTTGTTGTTCAATTACAGTATCAGAAGCTCGAGCCCGATCTCGTGGTCACTAGACGGTCCCCAAACCATACACCACGACTTTTCGACCTCCTTGTGTGAAATAAAACTAAAGATGGTAATCAGAAACACATCTGATGGAATATCATCTGTGACCATCAACACGAATGATTTTCTACCAGACGCAGCAGCAACTACTTCTTCCTCTGGAAACCAATCCGGGTGGCGCTACGTGCCAACCATCACAGAGGAAATGAAACTAACTTCAGATGTGATGGGAAGCCGTCTGGGAAAACCGCCATCTTCCATGGAAAGCTCACCTCCTTTCATATGGTCAGGTTTAAGTTCCACAAAGATCCAAATCCAGCCATTATCCACAACCGAAATACCGCTGCAGATATCAGTTTTCTCTCCAGGTATCTACGATCTGTCTTCATATGAACTTAACTGGGAGCTATCTGAGCATGAAAGTGCAACATCATCAGGGACATGCCAAGGTTATCCTTATTACCTTACTGTTCTTCAGTCTGAGTGAGCTTTTATAGTTCTCTCTAATGGTTGGGTGTGTCTCCATTGTTAAACATGAGAATTGTTCTATTATGATGTGTCAGTCATTGTCCTCTGTGAATTCATTTTGATGGTTTCTGTATGCTTTACGTCTGAAGTTTCAAATTTTGATTGTAGTAAGTTGTTGTCAAGAAATGCTTCTAACCGAAAAAGATTAATTTTTCATTCTTAAAAAATTTGAATCTTTTGTGGAATAAAAAGATATTCTGGCCTATTTTCAAGTTTTATACTTTATATTTTAATAGCTGAGTTAATTTCTTTCGTTTATTTTATTAGATTATCTGATTTATAAAAGAGAAAAAAAACTTGAGAAATTGGAAATGCAGAACTTGCATTTGATAAAGTTTAAATGTGAGTATTATGTTCACTAATTCTCGTAAATTTAAACAAAATCGGGTGTTTAACAACAAAAAAATGTCATTGTACAATCCAATATCTTAAATGGCTTCAAAGAAAAAAATATATATACTAAACGGCTAAAAATTTGCCATTTCCTTGTTTCAACGTACATTTGACTCTTCTATTCTTGAATTCTTGTAGTTTTAACTCTAAAATCGTTGATGATAATAATGGGGAAAAGGATCATTTACTAGAAAACCATTTGAGGAAACAATTTCACTTCACAAGAACGTAGAGACTTTATCTTATATGAAAAGTACTATTTATTGAATAAAATGTTTCCTCAGTATTCTCAGGTTTCAATATCACACAAACCTGACAACTTTGGTTATCCAAAGAAAATAAAATTAGCATCTCTCAAATTTAAACTTGGTGCTCATGGTTACACCAATATATACATATACAACAACAACTCATTATATATAAAGGTAAATAATGACAAACACCAATCTCCAGCTACTTGGATAGCCTACAACACCATTGATACTACTATTACTACTACATTGCCTTAAAAAGGGAAAGTGTATTAACTTTGGAGAAGTAGAATCATTTCGAATGATATTCTCGGATTGGACCAAACTAGCTATCTGCAACTATATGACTGATCTTCTCCATCTAGAAGATGGATTTGGTGAGCTTTGGTCGCGGTTTTATGATGATGCTTTCATAGGGCTTCCCTTGTTCGACTTGGATGTAATCTCTTGTTTTAAGAACCTGCAAAATTGGCAAAACAATAAGACAGATTCAAGATCAGAGTTTTTTTTTTAGTTTAGGGTTGTGTTATGGACATACCAGGGTTTCGAAAAACATTCTCGATGCTTCTTTACGGGTTTTCCCAGCTAAAAGTTTGTCTGCCACAAGAACATTCTTCCCATTCTCGGTTTCTTTATCAAATAACGTCTGGAGATACTTTGCCACAGCCCTAAAAGTAAAGAGAATCAGAAGCTTTCATAATTCAAGCCCATCACATCACGTCTCTCACATGATAGAAGCTAAAATCTGAGCAAGTCATAAACTGTACAGACCTAGTACGAGAAGACCATCCACTGTTTTCTAGAAGACGAGTTTCATCATCATATTGTATGTCATCCTCCTCATGATCTTCATCTACTTCATCATCATCGACGTTCAAAAATCCTGAAGACACGAATGCAAGAAATTAATAAGAAGAACCATTGAGAAATCATCGGGAATAGCACTAGCAGCATCTCGTATCCAAATTATGCTCCAAGTTTAAGCTTGTTGAGTCCAGTTTTGAACCAGGATATGATGACCAGAGTATCAGTCCCATTGATCAAATGAAGAGGATACAGACCATTTGGAAAAGAAAAGAATTGAAATTCGAAAAGGCTTAGAACCTGTGTCATGTGCATTTTCCATGGTATCCATTTCCTACACCATAAGATAACAAGAGAGTCAGGGACATGTCTTACTTGAATAAGGATATGACGCAACAAAGAAACTTACATCATTGTCTCCCATAAGACCATCACGAGAAGTATGCTCTCCATCTAATGCATTTTGCATAGACGCCTCCTCATTAGACATCTCATTATGCGGTTCGTATTTGTTATAAGACTCTGTCTCTGGATTCAACCCATCACTATTCGCTTCCACCAGAGGTTCATTGCAATTTTCCAAAGCCATGTTACTCAAATCACCAGCTTCTAGGCATCCAGTTTCAGTAGACCCAACTGTGTTATCGCATGGAGTCTGATCGTCTCTCCCAAGCTCGCTAACTTCAGCTGATGCATCCGTTTTCTCATCTTCATGTGGAAGTTCATCTTCAACTTTCAAGTCCATCTCATTGAAAATGGGGTTGATATCTGTATCGCCTTCAGCAATTTCAATAACGTCAGTGCAACTTTTTTCATTAGGATCCGCACAAACATCCTGCCCGCCTTCTCCATCATGGTTTTCATGGGATTCTTCAACCTGTAAATCCTCTACACGGTCGAGTTTTTCCTCAGACGGTATTTGACTGACATCGTCAATCACTACAAGATTTACTTCATCAGCAGCTCCATTGCCTTCCTTCAAAACCTCCAAGTCAGATTTTTCAGCAAGCTCATTATCATCTTTCAGCTCTTCCTGTTGGTTTATGGTTTGTTCCTCCTGCGGGTGAGTATGAGCCGTACCAGGTTGCTCCTCACAATCATTTGGGTGAGCTTGCGGATCAGAGCTTTCTTCCGTTTTATTTTCTTCCACGGCCGTAACAGAACATTCATTATCTTCCACCGCTCCAACAGAAGCATGACGGTCATCATTCTCAATTATCATGATTCCTCTTAGATCATACGGCTCAGTGTGCAGAGATACTAATTCCACTGACATACCTGAAAATCAGTGAAACATATTAGCTATATAACTGCAGATTATAAGAACAATCAACAGAACGTGTATAGAACGGTCTACATTTTAGTGTCATGAACTTACCAGTAAATATTGGCTCCTTAAAGAGTCCATCCTCCAAAGCCTGCCTTTGAAGCATTACGATTTCAGGAACGGTGCAAGGTGCCTTCTTTCGCACGCGCCGTATATCTTCAGTGTTTGTCAGTTGTTGACGTATAATGCTAAACAGAAAAGTAGGCAACATCAGAAGAAAACAAATACAAATTGAGATAAGGTAAAAAAATATCGCTCCTAGGTAATTAAAGGTGTGAAACTTAAAAGAAGACCAAACTCCAATTACAGTAAAGAAAAAATCAGTAGTCAAACGAATTCAAGATTCACATTAATTTACTTCTGACTCTAGCTGTCTTGAACCTAAGTAGCTAAAACAAGAACTTCTATGAAAGGTCCACTTGGAGCAGTGGAACAAAAAAACTAAGGTATAAGAAAATCAGATATAAGAAAACAGTAAGACAAACATACTCGCCATGCAAGACCATAGGGTCATCCATTAGAACCTTCCTCTTTGTGGCAGTAGAGCGGGGAGCAGATCGTAACCGTTTTGTAGTTGCTGGTTCAAGCACAGGGGTAGGCCTCATCTTCAGAAAGGATGACTTTCCAACTGAAAAAAAAAAAAAATTCAACGATAATTGATCCATAAAGCTAGCTCAAAGAGCAATAGAATGTATAAAAGAACAGACAGAGTATCCAAAATAAACTGATACCTAAGATAGAAGACAACAAATCATCGTCATCAGGGACAGAATCTGCAGTTCTCTTTGACTGAATCAGTCCAACTGACTCCACAGAGTTCAAACTTTCTGCAGTTAGTGTGCTCTCAGTAAAAGTGCGTTTTTTCCCAGTAATGTTATTATTCCCCGCATCATCATTACATGTGCCAGGGTCTTCTTTATCTGGTGTAGATTCAACCATGAAATCATTTCCATCCCCCTGTCTGTTAGGTACAGCTAATACCTTCTCAGGTGGAGGGAAATCAGAATCGGTAAATCCAGTCAAATTTCCCAACTGTTCATCAGTTTCGTGTGCATTATTCAGCTGCCCATCTGGTCTACTGTACGCTTGCTCATCTCCTTGTAAACTAGAATCTGTTTCCTGATTGACCTCAGTGGCAATGGCAAAATGATCTGGCAACAATAAAAATTATAAGCATAAGGCAGGCACTAAGATGTCGTATAAGGTTTGCAATTTTCTTTGCCAACAAACCTCGGTTCTCTTCTCCAGGGGTTTCAAGTGGAGGAACAGCATCGGGTTTATCAGGTACAACATTAGCTCCTGCCTCATTCATTACTTGACCAGGATCCTCCATCTCGGTGGTGATGTGAGAACAACATGGAGATGTAACATGTACATGCTCTGCCCTCTCCTCCTCCGGCTCATTTTGTGTGTTGACATTTTCATCTATCTGTGACTTATCTACCTCCACAGGAGTAACTGCTGATTCTGGGGCATTATATTCAGAAGACAGGTCTTCCCCACGTTTAGGCATCTCATTAGCATTCAGCTCCCCAGAGGACTTTATACCTTCTTCTGCATTCAGATCCTCTACGTCCATGTGATCATCGCATGCCATCTGCTCTCTCACACTAGACGAGTTTGGCACCTCAACTAATCCAGGAGTTTGAGGAGCTTGAGCATCTTCGATGAACTCATTATTCATAGCAAGATCTTCAACCTATCAAAAAGAGAGATTCACAATACTATCCAATAGTCTTACCAGAAAAGTAAGCCAATAAATCTGTGTAAACAAATTGTAAATTTGGAGTCTGTAACTGCAATGTACATTCAGACATAATGCAAAGTAAAATATATCACATTAAGCACTGTGACTCAGGTGACAATTATTAAGCAACTATAGGTATGCCCTCGTGCATTATGTATGGTACGCACCTGCTCTTCATTAAAATCCATGGGCATGGCTTCAGAGACTCCTTCCATCGAATCCTTTATCCCGGGTGCTGCCGCATCCAGATACGCGTTGTGATCAATACTATCAACAAATAGAATATCTTACATAAGTAAAACTTTTGATTGATAATTTGCACGTCCAAATTATGCACCAAAGGTCCACATCCAAGAAGGATAAGACTCACAGAATTGCAGTTCTAATTCACAATCCAATTACAGAACAAACACAAACTCAAGGTATGAATGTCATGGAACTTAAAAAGCATGGTTACAAAGCTTGAAACACACACATTCAAGCGCCAAAACGCAAAGCTTTTTATCATTCAGTCAACTCGAGATCTTCCCTAATGTGAGCATTTAAAATCTATGATAACAATCTGAAGTAGCGGTATGAAAATATAGAAAAGGTACTGAACAGCTCCAGAAAAGAAGATCAAGCTGACACTTCGATAGTTAATTTGAGAGGAACCATAGGGAAGCATAAAAGCAATTATGCTACAAAGAATATAGCCAAAGATAATGAACAAAAACTGACCCTGGAACTCCCTCATCGTCGGATCCAATAACATCCTTGTCCTGGAATACTGCCTGCACAACAAGAGAGGAATGATAAAAGATCACATCCAAAATAATAAGAGAGAAGTTCTGATTGCAAATATGCAAAGCTTCACTAGAAAAAGAAAACATCAACATTATCCTGACGCTACAACATGACTGCAACCTAACACTTCAAATTACAAGCTTTTCACGGTCTAGGACTCCGCAACTGGATACCAATCAGAGCTTCCAGCTGCTGCGTCTACCCAAACAGAGGAGAGAAAGAACCCAAAATCTAAAAGCAAATGAAATCTACAGATAACCTCTTCATATTCAGCTTTCTATATGGTTATCCTATTTCTTGTTCCAAAATGACTTGAACAAAGTAGAAAATATCTATTATAAACACAAAAATACCTCATCAAGATCCAAAGCAGCTTGAGAAGTGTCGCCATCACCAAATCGCTCTGCAAAAGTTTTAAAATGACTTTGCTTATCTACGGCATAGCTATCTACAAACTAAAGACAAGCAAATATGAAACAACCACTGACCATCTAATCCAAATTGTGACGTTGAGTATACAACGCCATCCATGGTATCCTGAAGGGTGATCTGCTCTTTTGTACTAACATGATGATCAACGTAATTACTGCTAGACAGGAAAACAAGGAGCAACAAATAAACAAATTATGCAAATTGGAGTAAGAGTGGAATACGAGTTTGAATGTTAAAACATAAAGAAACCAACCCCTGAAAGATCTCATTGTCTGGAAGCTCAAAGTCATCAAGATCAAATGTCTCTGGCAACGTAATAGAGTGATACGGCGCTGTAGATTCTTCAGGGGGTAGGTCAACAGCAGCAGAGCGAAAAGCTTGCTTTACCTTAAGCAATGCCTCACTGCAATCATCAAAGAGGTAATTCACCTTTCTCGAATATATACGCACAACACCAAGCAGAAGATGACTAGACAATCGCAATGCAATCGGAGCTTCCGGAAAGAGAATAGAATCTGCTCAGAAAAAGAAATTAGTTATATTAGGAAATATTTTAGATGAACTTGTTTAGCCACATAACAACTGAAAAAGAAGGAAACTTTAGCTTCTGCTAACCCTAGTGAGCACAACGAACTGAGACCTGAATCAGAGGTATTGTACACAAAAGCAAAAGGTAGCAAAATACTCACCAACGGAGACTCCAATATCAGTATCAGCGACCTGATTCTTTCGAAGCTTCCTCTCCAAATGGGCAGCAATCCATATTGTCCCAAGTGGCCCTTTCTTAGCTAATATAAACTGCGAATAAAACATTCCTCGTCCTCTATACCAAAAAACCCTAAAAAAATTCAACAAAAAGGAACCAACTTGTTAGAATTTCACCGTAACAAAATTGAGCTTCAAAAACTATTCAGATAACAAAATCCCTTTCTTCAGCCCCAAAGATACGTCTATAGAGAATCAAAAAAAGTTTCCAAATTTCGACAACAGAATCGAAATAGCTCAAACCGACAACAAAGTCTCGCAATTGCCACTGAGCAGAGACACTAGACTACTTCGGTAAGTAGAATAGAGAGCAAAGGGTAGATCAATTACCGTAGAATTGACCAAGCTCAAACAAGTCCAAAACAGCTCGATTTGAACAGAGTCCTCGCGGAAACCCTAATTCTCAGAAACTTGGAAAAAGAACACCCAATTTGGGTAAAAGCAGAATCTTAAAGACACAACTCTTTCTTCTTGGAGATTCAGACACAACAACAGCCAAGGAAAACAGTAAAATTTGTGGAAATTGCGATATGCAAAAAAAACTAAAAAGTTTCGAAATTTGGATCTTTGGTTGATTTTTGATTAAATGAGGGATTTGGTGCGGCAAAGAAACACATGTTCCGTGACATACGTCGTTCTCTCATTGGTTAAGAGATTAGCGGGTCCCGCATAGCTTTAGATTTAGATCATTTTTCAACAATTTTTGTTTTCGTCAACTAGCCCCAACAGTATTTAACTTCATTTAATTATTACTTGAAAATATTTTGGGTTTTTCCATTTTTTTCAAAATATTTCAACTCGGCGGCTTCTTTTGCCTCATTGCGGGAAATCTGAAAAAAATCGAAACTTTTTAATAAGAAAAACAGAAAAATAAAGATTCTGTTATTAGAGATCATCTGACAACATTCTGCTGTAAAAGTATGAAATTTAGGTCCAAACTACAATACAAAGTATTTTAAACAAATGATTGATAGAAACAAAAATTCATGTGATGGTGTCACACAAAAACTGCTAAGTATCATGATTTAACAAATAAGGAAAAAATATAGTGAAGCATAACTTTTAAATTCCGATTTTTCAAATTTCTAGAAGAAAATCGTATTACATAGTAGTAAAGGTTTTTAGTCAACGAATATCAAAATACACTTGCAAGTGCAGTCTTATTCGTTAATTTCACTACAGGTAATACTACTAGTACTAGATAAAACCGGTCCTCTGGGTTTGCGTTGGTCTGATTCAGATGTGTCTGTGCCTAGTGATTTACATCAGAAACCTGAGTTTCCCAGAATAATAATCCAAATCTTCCCAGCTTTAGATCATTGTGCTTTTGTTTTTTACTCAGCAGCTTCCAGTTCAGCTGCAAACTGATCTAACCGTTCCGCTTCCAAATCAAAATCCCTAACTGTAGCATGGTTCACTGATCCATCATCGAGGCTCGCATGTATCTGTCTCTTTGCATACCTGCATTCATCCAGAAACAGAAAGAAGTACATGTAAGCATCAGACTCAATACCGACTCTAATGGCAATTAGGCGGAAATGATGACTCAGGAGAGTTTGTACCATCGACCGTTCATTGCTTCTATACATTTCTGTGCATCTCTCCGATCCTTGAATCTTACAAGAACAACACCCTGTGGATGATGCTCACATACCTGTAAAGAAGAGATTCGATTGGTACTCCAAAATAATCTCAAGTTTTCCACAAAGCTATATGCAGCAAGCAAGACCACCAGCTTAAGATAAAAAGAAATCATATTATTACCTTCACTGAGTCGAACGGTCCATGCTTCAAACTCTCCTCTTTCACGTCTTCCTCTAACTCAGCAACCAGATCCTCATCAGCCTGCAAACAGAGTAAATGCTCAAAGCTATATCAGCTACTCTTAAAAATAGCAACATTTCTCATATTAACTATTGGACAAGACCTACCATCAACTCAGCTGGACTGAACATGTAGCGCAGAACAACCGTTGCAGGTATTGAGACCTTAGAATCATCTGTACCACCTACGTCAACAAAAGAGAGGAAATGTGATAAAATTTAGAATCCACTAGGAACAATCTCCAACTTCAACAACTAAAATGGTCATTTCTTTTGATTTTAATATGCTCAAAATCAACTAGGAATAATCAGAAATAGATAATATTGACATGACTATATGTTCCCTTTTGATCCATGCATCCGCAATGGCCACTGACCTAAATAAACATAGTAGGAGGAAAAAATGGCTCAATAACAGGAAACGCTCATCAGTTAAGATATCACAAGTCACCAGAAAGAATAAGAAAAGAATGATATGTCTGTAACCCCTATATCGTGTTTCTAAACTCTCGTCATTAAAAGGTTTCTTTCCAAAATTGATTAGGTTAAAAGTCTTTAGTGCAGTCTTTTTGCTAAGTAATGGTTAAGTTTAGAGAGTTCCACAAAGATCTGGTAAAGCACAGACAATATAGATACATCTTTTCCTAGTAAAAGAAATTATAATTTTAACAATAAACCTTCCTATGGTCGTAAGGAAATGAATCTCTAGCATCTCCTAGTATATTTCTCTATTATGCGTCTTTCTAGAGATAAGGTAAGTTTTTAGTACACGAAAGCGAAAACGTACCCCATCCAAGCAACTTTTGCTCGACCTTTTTAAGCTTCTTTTTCTTCTTGTTGTCGGTTTGCTTAGTTATAAATCTCTCCCCTGAGTAAAAAAAAAGTAAAGCCAATAAAAACCATAAGTAAAATATTGCCGAAACTAAAGCCACAGATGGGATGTTTTACATAACCGATAAGTTGTTATACAACAAATGTGCAATAGTATTAACCTTTCTGCTCGAACTTAGCTCGAGAAACTGACATGAGGAGCTTATCAGCAGGACGTAACGGAGCCCCGTCTAAGATTTTAATTGCCAGATCCACTGAGGGCTCCTAGTGAAAACAAAAACAAATACACATGAAGATGAAAAATAGACAAAGTTTAAAATCATAACCTTATGCATCCCATGAGGACAGAACTTCAAATATAGCCATTACCTTCATATAGGAGATAAGAGCATCGCCTTTTAATTTTCCTGTCGCCTTGTCACTGTATAGCTTTATGCGAGGCTTGCCAGTGTCATCCTGAATTGTTTACCAGATCCACATTGTTAGGGGATACTTACACAGGATTCCAAAATAAAACACAGGAAGAATCTTCAGATAGTGAGATTTACCTCCTTAATTATACCGCACTTAGAAAAAACTTCAGCTACCTGTAATGATATACCTACTATCAGTCCATTTAAAAGCTTCAGATATTCATAATGGTAGAAGAAGTATGACCACAACTTACTTCCTCGATGGTGACATCATCGGGCAACCCATTAACATAAATATGTGGGTTTACTTTTAACTCAAACCACGAATCTGGAGGCTTGTTTGGTTCCTGAAAATGAATTTGAAACTTAGAAACGTTTGCAGAAAATTTCATGAGGAATTGCAACTTTAGTTTCTTTGATTCATACAACACAAACAACCATTACTAGTTAATACAAAAAAATAGTAAAGGTATTCTGCTAGTCCCAATATAAGTATGATGTCTTAGAACAATTTGGTTTTTCTTTCCCCTTTACGATGTGCACATCAGTAAAAAAAGTAATTTACCCACTACAATTCAGCAGCTGAAGAAAAATCAAGACTCCACAATCAAGAAATCCAGTACTTACAGCTCGAGGTTGAGCTAAGTGAGACCAAACATGACGTAACATGTATGACCTCAAGGAAGAGAAATGAATCAAAGGTTAATTTACGAAACCGAAAGGAAGACAAAAGAAGAAGAAAGAAAAACCTTCTTTTCAGTTTCTGGCTCTGGTAGCTTTCTCTTGCCGTTACTGTTTATTTCAGCGGTTTCATCAGAGCCATCTTCTTCTTTCTTACCAGCCACGTCATCCTTAGAGGCATCCTTCTTATCAACAGAAGTATCAAGAATGTTAATTGTTGGAAATACTTCGTCTTCCTTAGCAAAGGTCATCTCTTCGAGTCCATACGGGTCAACGCTACCCAGTGGTGGATCGTCCTACAATAAACAGCATCATCAATTAGGTTATTAAAAAAGTTCTTACTTTCTCTTCCAAAAGATGCTCCTTAGGGAAAAACCAAAACCAGTAAAGAGAAAATAATACAATGAGTAGGCTAGTTAGGTTTCCTGGTAGTCAATTTTGATAAACACAGATAAAAATATTGGAGATAGTCAAATTAATTGAGAATTTCTTCAGAAAAGGTAAAGCCATGAGCCACCAAGCAAGATGACACACACAAATGATTCCACTCACGACTTGGAAGTCAGGTGGACACCTGAGCTCACTAAAATAGTTGAAACTGGGAAAGAATGGTTGATTTGGTGGACAAAACAAAGCCTTACCTGAGGAACCCATACTCTACGAGCTCTGTCCCATTTATATTTTGTTCCATCATCATCTGTGAACTCATCTTCGCCCTCAGGTGGTGAAGATGCCCTTTCATGATCATCTTCAACAAGCTCAGTACCAGAGACAGAACCATTTTTCAACCTTTCAGCCTCTGCTTCTGCGTCTTTAATCTCTCTCTGCCATTTCTCAAATTCATCCTCAGTACTAGCAGAGGCTACAATAACAACATACCGTGGTAAGCATGGTCGACACTTTTGCAAATTATAACATTGAAGAATTCATTTTCTACATAAATAACTAACCAGTATAATCTTGCTTCTCTTGCCTGGTTCCAGCATTAGATCCATTTATCAACCCAGATGAACCTGGTCAGATACCAAATAGTAAGTGCCCTGAATATGGGATACTAGAAAAAATACCAAGAATTCAATTATCTAGCAATGGTGAGAAGGATCTTACCTACAGCTGGATAGGCAATCTCAGCTCCGGATATCCTTGACATTAAATCGGGGATGGCAGAAAGTGGCTGCCATTCGCTTCTTCCGTCAGCCCAGACTAGAGTAGTTTCTAGTAGGTAACCATTCCTGAAATGGTCTGCCCAATCAAAGCAAACAAGTAAAGTACAGCGCTTAATAGCTCGTATTTCTTATAAACCTTACTAGAACAAGGAATCTGTTAACATGAACACTTACTACATAGCTCAGAGAAAGTATAAGGGCCCAGGTTCTGCTGATTTTCACCAAGAATGTACCAACCAACATCAGTAGCTGCAACTGTTGCCCCTAGAATTAACAAAATACAGATGATAAAGATGAGCATCCCAAATTTTCATTATCTGATCAATCTCCTCTAAACCCTAAGAACTCTCTACCAATAAGAAAAATTCGAAATCCCTCCCAACAAAAATCCTATCGAAACTTGTACGAAACCGACTTTTACAAAAAAACGTCTCGCGAAAACACTAAAGAAGAACGTAGCTTGGAAATTTGAATAAGCGAAAGAAGAAGAAGAAGAAGAAGAAGGTCTCACCTGTCGATGATGGTGGAAGCTGTAGATTATCAGAGTCTGACATTTTTCTCGTTAACCTTCAAAAATCGCAAATTACTGACAACGACAAAACCGACTATAAGAGTGACGCGTTCGAGAGACGACGACGAAAAGTCCGAAGAATGGCGGAAGCAGGAGGAAGACGGTAGAGGACCCTGACCTTGTTTGGATATAGAGTAATCGTATCCTTGTCTCGGATAAACATGAATCAAATACACGGCCCATTAGGCCCCACTATAGTTATTACTACTACAGTATATTATACCCGGATAAACATGACCAATACACGGCCCACTAGGCCCACCTTATAATTATTATATTATAATCAATCATTGGGCCCACCTTATTAAAATCAAACTAGCCGTTACAAAAACAGCCGTTCCAGATTCAACAACGGTCATATTTAGAAACTTTACCTTCTACAATCTCTCTCTTCACTAACTTCTACATAAACAAACTCGTTGCGCTCTTCTCAATTCCACGAATCACACACTCTTCTTCTTCTTCTGTTCATCAAAGAAAACGAAACCCATTTCTCAAAATCCAAAATTTTCAAAAACTCAAAACTCATCATGGGTTTCATTTCTTCTTCATCACCAGTAGAAGAGTCTCATTACCATACACACAAGATCTTCCTTTTCTCCAACTACATCCTTCTCGGCGCTGCTTCAAGTTGTATCTTCCTCACACTCTCTCTCCGTCTAATCCCTTCCATCTGCGGATTCCTCCTCATCCTCCTCCACGCCACCACAATCGCCGCCGCAGTCTCAGGCTGCGCTGCTGCATCTTGCGGAAGAAACCGTTGGTACGCCGCTCACATGGTTGCAACTGTGCTCACTGCTATATTCCAAGGCTCTGTCTCTGTTCTCATCTTCACCAACACGTCTAAATTCCTCGGGAGTCTTAAGTCGTATGTGCGTGAGGAAGATGCTGCTGTGATTTTGAAACTCGGTGGTGGTCTTTGTATTGTGATCTTTTGTCTTGATTGGATCGTTCTTGTGTGTGCTTTCTTCTTGAAGTACTATGCTTATGTCGATGGTGGTGATGGCGTTGCGATGAAGAGAACTGGTAAGGTTCAGAGTGAGGAGAATCCGAAGGACTGGCCATGGCCGTTCCAAGTTTAAAGTTTGTGTCCTTTTGTTTTGTGGTGAGAACTGTTGAGTTAGATCAATATCAAATGTTGGTTTTATGGTTCTGTTTCGGTGGGTATTATTGTGATTTGTTCATTTGTTTTTTGAGTGTTTGATGTAATTCGTCAATGATCTGTTACATATATAAAGTCTTTTCTTATAATTTGTCACTTCGTTTCCTTAAGCGGATACACAAACATAGGAACTTGATGCATAAAAATTGAACTTTTACAAAATCAACCAGTTTATGAAGAAAGTGAGGTAATTACTGTTAACCACAAAAGAAACAAATTTGAAAGTAGAGAGAACGAAACACAAAATTTTACTTTTTAAATATCTTATTGGATTCAGAAGAAGAGAAAACATTACAGAAGTGGATTCAATACTAGCAACAAATAGAGGTGCAGAAATAAATAAATAAAATCGTCAAAACAAAGCAAATTCTTTGGAGTAAGTCATTTAAGTGATCCAAACAAAGCAAAGTCTAACACATACTTTATCTACACACGTTTCCAACATAACATACTTCTGGCTTCTTCATCAAGGTGTTGGTGAAGATCTTTTATAGCTTGCTTGGGATTATAATATGGAAGAATTAATTGCTTAACATTACTTCTTTTAAGCCCTGACTTCTCGACCAAAAATCCAGCTGAATGGTATGTTTTTTGCTGCTTCTTTGGTTCTCCCTTGAGCCCTCTCTTCAAGTTTGCGGATTCTAGCAGGTAATCCACAGAGGTAGTCCTGTTCGAAGCCATTAAAACAAAGCGAAAAGTCAGAGTAGAGTGTAAAGAACTCAGATTCCAATTTGATGAATCTCCAAGTGCACAGGAGAAGTTACAATGCAATTATAGATATGATAGGTTCTGTAAGTTCCTTAATGCAAGGTGAGGTTTTTTAACAAAGTAAACAAACTTAATAGAAGTTGGATGTTTCATGTCAAGTCAAAAACAAGAAAACAAAAACGGTTTCATGGTTCTAATGTTGTTACCTGGGCCCTGTTTCCTTCACTAGAAAGGTCTGACAACTTCTCCACATTCCACCTTTCCACAAGATGTTGCAGTATATCAGCATAGTCCTTGGCAGTGTAGACACCAAGCCTCTGGGCCACGGACGAGAAGTGATCAAATAGATTATCATCACGACCATCATACATCAAATGAGCAGGCATCGAGATCTTTTTCCTCATCATGTCAGCAAAGCCCACGACTGTGGTATCAGGATCAATTTCAAAGAGCTTCTCTACAATCTTGGTGTAGGCGTGTTCATGGCGCCTCTCATCAGCAGCAATGGTGCCACAAATCTTCCCAAGTGTCAAGTCTCCAAGATCCTTTGCCAGTCTAGCAGTGTTTCCATGGGAGATGAATGTAGCTCTTTCTTGAAAAGAAGTATATATGAATCCCAAGTAAGGATTGTTTTCAGTTTTTGGATCCTACAAAACAAAACACAATCAATACGACCAAAAAAAGAGACTTGTAGGTTTAGCCTTTATAAGAAAAGCTAGCCATATTATTATACTAAAGGAGCTTACCATTCCAGAACCAATGAGGTATTGAATAGTTTTTTCAATCTGTCTCATGTCTACTCGTCCAGACAGATAAAGGTACTTGTTAAGAAGATCACCATGTCTATTCTCTTCCGCAGTCCATGCCCTAGTCCATACTGCCCAAGGAGTTGGACTTGCTCCCGTCTCATCTCTAACCCCGTCCAATGTATTAATCATGGTCTGATAAGTCGGAAGTGCTTCCTCTGTGATCATATCACCAACAAGCACTATAAGGTAGTCATCAGAGAGCTCCTTACACCTTTCTCTTAACTCCTTAACTTGGTCATAGAATCCTTCTGACTCAGGTTCAGGGAGAAAATCAGTTGGTTGCCATGATTTCTCAACAGGTTTTAAGTAAGCCAACAAGTTGTCATTAGCCCATCCTTCTAAGGACTTGAAAATCTCCAGCTTTTGTGGTGGCATTGAATACTTCACTTGAAGATGAACCTCTCGAGGAGGAATATACAGTTTCCTTCCAACCGCTCTGCAATTTTTCCATTAAAGAAGATTCCAAAATGATCAATAGAATAAGAAACTTGAGAGACTGAAAATACTGTTATAATTAACATTTAACACAGCCACCAGAATTAGATGATAGGGTTTCGTGTTATTCAGGTAACCAACTGCAAACAAGTTATAGTCTTTAAGACACCTCCAAAAAGGAGATATCCCAACACGAGAATAATCAGTTTCTTAAAAGAAAAAGACAAGCTAATGTGTGATTCAGTGTTCATCATAGATGATATAACAACAGTGAAGGCACTTGCAGTACTACAAGACAAAGCATGCTCTAAATCAAAATTTCTTCTGACCAAAACAGTATCACCAAAACAACAAGCAAAAACATTTCAGACCTAACTTGACCAACTACAGTGCATATAAACACATACATAGATGTGTGCATATGCATAAACATAGAGTAAACGCAATCTACAAAAAGTCAAGACAATATTAAAAAGCCTTAACCAATTTATGTGGAATGTGATTTGATTTTAAAAAGACTTACACTAGCAATCAATTAAGAAAGCATTGATGGAACATTGTAGCCTGATAGGCCAACAACCAAATTAAATAATAGTTTAGTCAAAAAAAGGGAACAATCCATGCATGCATATACTCCATAAACTAGTGATTACAAATACTGAATTGTACAAGAAAGACAAAGATTGCAATTTCCCTATCAGATTTTTTTTTTAAATGCAAAAATTAAGAGTTTTGCGATGTCAAACATGTGATCGCAAACATGTGACATGTCCATAGCTTCAGCAGAAAACAAACTGAGAAGATATATATGATAAAAGTAACTATAATGCTTTAAATAAAAGTAACTAACTATAAATATAATGATCATTTTAAGCAATACGTAAGAACAGAGCACACACAAGCGTATGATCAAAAGCCAATGCTTTAGATTAGTAATCACAGAACGAAATAAATCTGCATTTAAATACAAATTTGATAGAAGCAGGAGATTGCATATAAAAAGCCAATGTTAATAATGATCATCGCTGAACAAACTTAAACCCCAGAAAGAACGAAACCTCAAAATCAGGAAAATTTTGGGGAAACAGAAAAATAAACAGAATTTCTGGAAATGAAGAGAGAAACTCACGTAGAGTCGGAACGAATAGTGAAAACTCTGGAAGATTTGGAGCCATGAGAATGAGAAGAACCGTGATGATAAACAGATGATGAGGAAGAGAACAAAGCGATCCGATCCATAGCCATAACCATTGTTTCTTCTTAACGAAACAAAAATGGAGAAAAGACAAACAAAATAAGATTGAGATATAAGAAAAAAAAATCGATGATAACAGAGTGAAATGTATTTAAGGGAGGAAGCAGAAAGCAAAGAAAAGGAAAGGTGAAGAACCAAAACGATCAATTTCAGAAAACTCTCTGGAACGTGATTATTTCAGCAAGTGTGTGTGCATTTATTGCATAAACGACTCTGTTTGAAAGTCTCTTAAATGTCCCTTCTAGGTTTTTTTTATTACATCACTGCCATTTTCTTTACCTGTTTTGTCTACTTCTGTCGTTATTTGTTAAAGAGGCCCATGGGCCGCTGCAGCTTGAAACGCAAAAAATGCTTGTCGTATTGTAATCATGCTGTCAAAGCAAAATCATATTACGCGACAAAGATCTTTTAGTATGACGGTACAAAACAATTCATGTGTCACTGAATTGTCGTCATAACTCATAACAATAAACTCTTCTTATGACACGAATTTCTCCAAGTCTTTATGTCATCACGGCTGCATGCAACTACAATCTCTTAATAGTTGTGACCATGCTCCTAGCTCCATGCTTTGCAAACAATATGGGTTATTAATAGATGTGTCATCTTCAAAAGAGACTCTCAACTAGTAGTGGATTTATTCAATTGTCGAAAGACATTACACAATGAATCATGATATCCATCATTGAATCAATCGTTTTACCGGTGTTCAAGTTGTTCACACGAGATATGGTTTAACAATCGTGAAGCCGATCAAACTGGCTCGACTGGGATAGACAGAAGATCAACATTGTTATAATTATCCTCATTGTTGTTTCAAGACTGATCAAAACATTATAAAGTTAATAAAAGATGGATATAGTGGTGAATAAATGAAAACTTGTGAGATGTCCATATAAAATTATTAAAATATACTATATAGTTTGGTTACTCACATTCACAAGTGACAACTTGCAACCTGATCACAAACATAATTTATTTATTTATATTTGTTTGGTTTTTTTTTGTTTGTTTGTTATTTTAAATATCTATCTATAGTTTCACATCTCTACCAAAAACCCAGCTAAACGAAACAGAAGGTTTTGACACAAGTTTGACCCTATCATTAGCTCTTTCCTCTAACCTCTTGATCCTCTGCGGCAAGGTGCACAAGTACTCCTGTGCTCTCCTTCCTTCTCCTGATAACCCCAATCCCAAACTCTCCACCTTCCACCGCCGCAACAGAAACTCAAGTATCCCAGCGTAATCCGCCGCCGTGTAAACTCCAATCCGCTGCGCCACGGCGGCGTAATGATCAAACAAATCGTTATCTCTTCCGTCGTGCATAAGATGAGCCGGCATTGTGATCCGTTTCTTCATCATACTCGCTAACGCCTGAACAGATCCGTCAGGGTCGATCTCGAATAGCTTCTCCACTATCTTCGTGTACGCCGTCTCGTGTCGCTTCTCGTCGGCAGCGATTGTGCCGCAGATCTTCGCGAGGGTAACATCGCCGTATGTTGTGGCTAGCCTAGCCGTGTTGCCGTGAGAGATGAATGTTGCTCGCTCTTGGAATGATGTGTAGATGAATCCATTGTATGGATTGTTCTCAAATTTCGAATCCTAAAACGTAACGTTGCCAAAAAAAATATTAATAATGTAACCAAATCAATAGTAACGATAAATGTGAAATACTTACCATACCAGAACCAATAAGATATTGTATAGTCTTCTCAACATGTCGCATATCAACACGACCAGTTAGATAAAGATACTTGTTGAGTAAGTCACCGTGACGGTTTTCCTCCGCCGTCCAGGCTCTAATCCACACAGCCCACGGCGATAAACTCCCACCGGTTTCATCCTTAACACCGTCTAGTGTGTTTAACGTCGTTTGATACGTTGGAAGTGCTTCTTCTGTGATCATATCTCCCACAAGAACTACAAAGTAATCGTCAGGTATCTCTTTTGTTCTTTCTCTGATCTCTTTTACTCGGTCGTAGAATTCGTCGTCGTTCTCTGGCGCAGGTAAGAAGTCTTGTGGTTGCCATGAATCTTCTACCGGTTTGAGATAAGGTAGTAGTTTTTGTTCTGCCCAATTTTCCATTGATTTGAAGATCTCAAGCTTCTCCTGTGGTATTGTGTGTGTTAATTGGTTATTTACTTCTTTGATAGGTCGAAAATGATTGCATGTTTCGTTTTTCTTCCTACAAAAAAAAGAGGTGAACAAATTTTAATACCAAACAGATATTAGTCATGGATACGTGTTAAAAAAGATTTGCGATATCTTTTTATAGTACAAAACTATAAAAAGGGTTAATAATAGTACAATTACAGTAAACTCTATAAATGTGGTGGTTATATATACGTATTCTTTCACAACATGTAATTTTAACATAAACTCCCTTAAAAAAACAACTCCGTTGTATTTCTATAGTTTTATTTAAAGAATTATGAAATGTATTCATTTTATATATATAAAATTGTGATGATATTGATTGGTCTATTAGTCCCATCGTTTTTATTTGAAGACGTTGTGTCACCATAACCAGATTGGAATTTTGGATGTTGTTGATGTGTATATTGATTTTAATATGTCAACTAACGTATGTACAATATTTTACCAAATACAAACAAAAAAACAACAACGTACGTTTGTTCAATAATTTTGCATGGTGGGGTAAAAATAAAATTGTGAAAAACAACCCAGCCTTTTAAAAGTAGAATCGTACTTTGTCTGACAAGAAAAAGTTTACTTAAATAAACGATTTTATGTCTCAGTATGAACCCAAAAACAGAAAAACAAAAAGAAAAAGAAACAAATTAAACGATTTTAAGTTCAAGCATAAAATGATTAAAGTTTACTCAAATAATATCTGTATAAGGGAATCAACCAAACTTATCTCTCTATATAGGATCTTAAGGTCACCTAGCTAATGTCATGATCCGTGTGAAACCAATCACCAACTTATGCATACACACTCATAAAGTGTACATAAAAAAAGTGTAGTGATTCTGCAATATAGAAAAGTTTTCAGGTGGACCAAAAAAAAAGTTTATATCATGATACGAATATGAATAATGGGATTAACGAAGATACATGGAATCCAATGTCTTTAAGAAAGTAGTATTATAGTCTCATTGGACATAGCACTAATGAATGCTCATCATGTTAATAAACATTAAGACTCGTGAATCAACAAAATCTTGCAAATAAAAAAATGACATAAATCGTTAAACTAATAGCCAGTAAAAAACTTTTAAAGTAACTGCGAGCGAAATAGATTTAAATAATCTATATGTGTTAAGAAAACGACGGATTAACGATTTAGATCCCGCATAATCACATGATAAATAGAAGACAACGAAAACGCAAATTCATATACATCTCTACTACCAAAAAAAAAAAAAAAAACTATAGAAATGAAATCGAAGATCTAACATAATTAAAAAGAAAGCGAATAATAAATCGTTACCTAGCAGGGTTTGTGGTAACACAAGAAACTCGAAGACGACGAGAAGGAGAAGAACCACGGCGAGGAGAAGTTATCACCGCCGGCTTCTGCTTCATAGCCGGCGATGTCAAAAGCAAAGCCATCGACATTTTTCTCTTTCTCTCTTTCTCTCTCTCTCCGCGACAGATGTTTTTGATTCTTTCTCTCTCTCTCTTGTACTTGTTGCTGTGCGTTACAAGGAGGAATATGTCTCTATATATATACAAGAAGAGTTGACTTGAGTTGGAGTGTTCTCTCCTCTCATTGATTATTTACGTCTGTGATTAATTATACTAATCCCTTAAGCTAACCATGGACATTTGTTAAGTTTTAGGTTATTTGTCATTAATTCGTTTTTTTTTTTGAACGATTCATCTAATATTCC
The DNA here is from genome assembly GCF_000001735.4 of Arabidopsis thaliana. Classification (NCBI taxonomy): domain Eukaryota; kingdom Viridiplantae; phylum Streptophyta; class Magnoliopsida; order Brassicales; family Brassicaceae; genus Arabidopsis; species Arabidopsis thaliana. The sequence continues at coordinate 5,303,118 of NC_003076.8, read as the reverse complement.
GAATTATTACTCCCGTAGAAAAAGCCATTTATCTATGGAGAAATAGATAACTCCCGCATAAAAAGCTAGTTGTCTGTGGAAAAAATATGTACTTACACAACATTTGTTGTTTTTTTTTTTTGGTAAGGTACACAACATTTGTTGTTTGTTAAAGAGTACGTGTACTTGAACAACATTAATTATAAATCTCCGTGTAATAAATACATGAAAAACCTCCCCTTATTATCAATTTACCATTATCGGTATTTACGAGTTAAAGGTAGTCATTTAATTAATCAGTCGTGATTCTAAAATACAAACCTTCTTGGGCGTTTCCAAATTGTTGTTGTGTTACTTTTTAAAGAAAGTATATTTCTTAGAATATCTCATTAATTATATGCGGATTTTAATCCAATTCACGATGTTTAAGTCTTATTGATTTTAAGTAATATCTTCATTGGCTGTCAAGTCAAAAATTCTATGAGAATTTTCAAAAAATAACTAAAATGATGGTGAGTACTATTCAAGAAAAAAGAAAGAAATGTACATATAAAACGAAAGACCATGGAAATCTGTTCAGAGTTAGAAAATAAGACTTTTTCAAAAAGAAAGAAATAAGACAACAAAATTGGAGACGTAAATACTAATTAGTTATTTTCCTTCACAAGAATCGCAATGTTATAAAGTAAACAGAATAGGATAGATCCTAATTACTCATAAACAGCAAAGGAATAAAGTCACGGTCGATCACCAAATATCAAAACTAATCAACGTTATTGACCGCTATATAGTATATATCTCTCAAATTTCGTCACTTGATATTATTTCTTCTATTCTACTAAGAACCAACTAGGTAATACTATCACAAGATTTCTTGCACTTGAAAATCGAATCGGGAGAGAAAGGTATTTTAGATTAATTTCCATGACATTCTGTTATCTTAAACACTATTGATCATGTTAACATAAAAACAATTTTGGTCTTCTTTTTAGGTAACTGATGATTTTTAGTGTTACGTTAATTATGATTCTCTGACGTACGTTATATTATCTTTGGTCCTCTAACGTATAAGCGTTACATATTTTTTCTTTTCTTTTTCCAACTATACTTTAACCAGAAACCTACTCCAATCCAATCAAGACTTCAAGAGGGTATGTGTCTACGAAAGAAATTTCAAAAGAAATAAGTATATTAGTATAGAAAACGCTAAAGTGAAAGTATCTGAAACGTTTACTGAAGAAAAATTCGAATCTTTGGTTTCCAATATTGTGATGAATCTTTTAATCATAGGTTTTGAAAACTAGTTTGGAATTTGTCAAAATATACTGGTTATAGAAAAAACGTTGAAGTATACAATATTGCTTTTATCTTCCCATACGTAACTTCTGTTTCCGGGATCATAATGAAAATTATGAAGAAAAAAAAATCATGAGTATCCTAAACGTGCATAAGCTAAATGAATTCCGCAATATGATTTTTACAATTAAACTTTTGTTATTTTTTTCAATTAGCTTTGTTTGGGTAAAAAGTAACTAAGTAAGTATTAATGTTTATTTTCATTATAAAAACAGTAACTCAGAGATTTGAACATACAGTTTCGTCGGTTTTGGGGCATAAAACACAAATAAAAAGAAGCTTGGTTTTGATCTTACTTCGGTAAATGTATTTATGGATGATACCTCAAATCGATCCACGTTATATAGAATGAGCCAAACGAGTATCTTATTAACCAAATTTGTTTTTTTTTTCTCATATCAGCAAACGGCATTATTACGATTTACGAGTGTTGATTTTATTAACCAAACCGAACCAAACAAACTTAATTTCATCCAACACGAACCCAACTCAGCACAGACCGTTCGCTTTTAAGCTTTTGTTCAATCCAAACCGAATCAATATTCTAACCTGTTCATTTAGACAACTAATTAAATAAATATGATAATCTCTAATTAGTAAGTTAGTGAGAAAGAAGAAGTTAGTATTGATACTTTAGTATCATTTTTTTTTATTGTTATTATAAATATTAAATTTAGTACCACTAACCCTGAAAAAATTCATGAGATTTCTATTTCTGAATAATTTAGTTTTTACATCTTCTTATCACTCGCAAATTTCTAATCGAATTCTTACCGTAACACCTAAACCGAATATAACCGAAATAAATATAAAGTCCACCTCAAATCAGCACTATATATCAAACCAAAATTGTATCAAATCTATAATACACTAAAGAAACAACAATGATTGAACTAATTAACATTTCTCGACACTGAAGAAACTAAAAAATCGAATAAAGCAGAATTACTCTACCGGGTTAAACCCGGTCTGGATTATCATTCACCCGACCCGGTTCTAAACCCGTTTTAAAAGTAACGCGCTCGGGAATATCAGTACATGGGCCCAAATTACTATGCTGATACATTCAGTTAATGATAACGTTACCGTCACAGTAAAGCTAAACAACTTCGATTCGATTAAAAAAAAACTCGCCGCTTATAAACGGCGTCTGCCCAAAAAAGTAGGAAACTCAGAAGTAAAAAAAAACCAAAATCGCACCTCCATGACCACCGTCTCCTCCGCTTTCGCCACCGTAGCGGAAGGCGCGAAGGTTGTCACACCGAGATGGAAGAAGAATGAAAGAAATGGAAAGTTACGGGTGATGTGTAGGTATGGCGGTAGTATAGTTTCACCTCCGCAGACGAAATCGCCGCGTTATGTAGGCGGAGATACTCGAATCGTCGCCATTCCTTCTTCCGCGGAAACGAGCTTCGCTTCTCTTGTTAGCCACCTTACGGTTACGCTCAAAATCTCTTATCCTTTCAAAGTTAAATATCAGCTTCCTGATCAGGAACTAGATTCGCTTATCTCCGTCGAGGCGGATGAGGATGTTCAGATCATGATGGAAGAACACGGTTATCTCTCCTCCGAGTCCTCGATTCCCCAATCGCGTATCCGATTGTTTCTTTTCCCATTGAAATCACAACAATCGAATGAAGCTGGTGCGAGTCAGGGAGATTCGGATCAGTGTAAAGTGGAGACCGATATCGATTGGCTTGGAATCGAAGAGTCTAATAAGCCTATTCGTGAAGAATTGACTCAGCCGGTACTTCAGCACCCTAAGACGGAGATGTGGTTCGTAGACGCTTTGAAGAGCGTGGAGATGATGCAGACTAGACGAACTAATAGCGGAACTAGCGGAAGTGGAGATGGTAACGGCGGGATTTGTGGACAGGAGTCGATGATGCTAGAGACTAATTCATCCTTTGGCTCGACATCATCCTCGGTTTCGTCGAGCAATTTACCTCCGATAAAAAGCTCCGGCGAGGACAACATAGCGAACTCGCAAGTCAAATTTGCGCCAATAGAATCAGTGACAAGGTATTCTTCTATGCTCTTAACTGTTTGATTTCACCATTTGATTGCTTTATCGAATAGTTTTAGGTGTAAGCGTTCTAAAACTTATGTACACAATTTGTTGTCTAGGAAATGCAATGTGCTATGAGTTTTTGAATTGTTTAGCCAGTGACACAAATGAATTTGGTAGTGTTGCAGAACGAGTTTAAATGTGGTAATATATAAGCTATCTCTTGAAGTAATGATTGGAAACAGAAACTGAATTCTTGGAATGATCCTGTAGTCGAATTAGGTTCTCGTCTTCATGTATATGATCTGTGAATGAGTTCATAGGCTTAGGCAATCAGGAGTTTGTCTCGTTTGCCATTGTGTTATGGTAATTCTCAATTCGGATCAATGTGCTCCGAGTCTCGGGGATATGTTGTTCCTCATTTGGTATTCAGCTACGAATGTAATCTTCGAATTATATGTATTGGTAGAGAAGGTGCCAATCCTCTAAACCTTGTTTAGTTGGAAAGCCTTTTTGTAACTGTTAACCATTTTTCCTTTTGTTCTTACTCTACGAACAGCAACGACAATTCTGCAGTCACCCCAATACCTTCCCACGAGCTACCATCACACTCACATGCTTTTGAGAACAAACCGTCTTCAAACTTGTATGTGGCTGAGCTAAACAGACCAGTTCCAGTCCCAATTTCCGGGTATCCACCATTTATGAACCAAGCTCAACAACAACATATCCAAGTCATTTACACTGGACAACCTTACATTACCGGAAACTCACCTATGACATTGCCTGCCACAGCATACCATCACACAAACCACGTCTATTATCAGCGTCCGCCACAACCATACCCAATCTATTACATTCCAGTCGAGCAGTACAGTTCGAGGCACGTTCAAGCACTGCCTGTGAAACCGAGCACCGTTTTAAACTATCACCAAGTTGATTCCCCGGTGGTCCGCACCAGCAGCCCTCTAGCGCCAGAGTTTTCCTCACAGGTTTATCCTCTATCCAAACCCGTTGATTCATCGGTACAGACATCAAGTGAAGCTACTCTTAATACTACTTCAAGAGATGCTTTCATCTATAATACCGATGTCGATGACGACAACGATATAGCTCATGCTCAAATTTACAAATCTCAGCCTCCAGCTCCCACATTACCGTCTCAGTATTAAACCATTATGGTAACCGAAGCTTTCAGTCAGGTACAGACACACTATGCTTGAGAGATCTAAGAATCCCATCCATTCTCATGTTGCTGCACTTTCAGGTATTTGGCTTTACAATTTTGTTTTGGTTCCCATACATATTATACAATATACATGCTTCTGCTTTTCGTCTCTTTCATTCAAGTGATCCTTGTTTCACCTTCTTTACTCACTCTTGTTGTAATAACACGAAGAAGTTTACGGTTTTTTCATCTTTCTAGAAACATTTTATAAAGAAATTTATGATATTGGAGTACTATTTTTGTTGTCCTTGTGATTGGTGAGAATTCATTGATGTCATAAGATGAACATATTTTGATGATTGTATTGGTTAATCTGCGGAATAATTATGCTTATCTTATATGTTTTACCAGCAATCGCCCAATTAGCAAAAAGACTAAACACTTTTGTAAGTTTAAAATTTTCTTATTTTTGCAAGGAAAAGTTGACTTTTCTCTCTCAATATGGCCTAAGCAAACACGTGACACAAACGACGTTGCCATAATCTTGTGATGTGAACCGTACACGTGTCTTATAGCTTACTGTTTACACAATCTGGTTCAACTAATCCACGATGTACCATTACATTGTCGCACGTGATCTCTACCGTCACTCGCTTCCGGAGAGATTCATCGGCGAGAACACCGACACGATCTGGTGAATCGAATCCGATCGAATCGAGAGAGGAAAAGTTTGAATTTTCATTTGGAATGCTCAGTGATATTGGAACGAAGGAGGTGTTTCCTCTGATTGGATTTTAGTGTTCCCGTGAAAGAAGAAGAAAACAAAACATGGACGCGGAGCGATCGTCGTTGTGCAACTTTTTCGTCAACTTCCTGATGGAGGAGAACTACCTCTTGACGGCGTTTGAGCTTCTTCACGAGCTCCTCGACGATGGCCGCGATGCCCAAGCAATTCGTCTTAAGGAGTTCTTTTCCGATCCTTCCCGTTTCCCTCCTGATCAGATTTCTCGGTATAATTCAATTCGAGGTTCGCCAATTTTCCGCATTCTGCCTCACATTGTTATTTTGTTTGCTACCGAAATTGTCAGCTAAATCGTCCCTCTCAGTGTGGTTGAGCTGCGTTACATTTTAGTGATCTTTTTGGGGATCTGTTGTATGATGTGAATAAATTAGCTATCTTATTTGGTCTTTCTTAATTCAGAAAGCAGTTGAATAGTGTTCAGGTTGGATCATGGACATGTTTTAAAAGTTATGAAAAGCACAGTAGTTCATAAAATGATGGAGAATCCTGAAAATGGTGGAGTCATGTTTTTGTTCTTCATGCATTTGATGTTCTTCTCATAGTCTAAGTTTGAAAAGCAATCATAATTGAAGGTTTCTTGAATGGTGATTGTTCAGCTTGTTAAATGGGGTATACTATTATGACCAAGAACAAACCCATGTCGGATCTTGTGTCGCATTCTGAGGTTTTTGATTCTATAGTGTCAGGCTTTCTTAGACAACTTGGTTTGTAGCGTAGCTAGTAATTGTTACCCTACAATGCAGTTGCGGATCCACAAAGTTTGTTGGAGGAGAAAGAAGCTTTAGCTGAGAAGTTAGCTATCAGCGAATATGAATTTCGTCTAGCTCAGGAGGATATTGCAAGATTGAAAACTGAAGGACAGAAGAAATCTGTTCCTTCGATTGACAAGTCAGAAGGTAATCCATTACTGAAATATTTATTCTGATCTTTAGCGTCTCGTAGTTAATCTTCTACTTAGATAAACGTGTATATATAAACACTCAGTTCGGGTTTTGTGGCATGAAGTCGGTTATTAGGGTTTCAGAAACTTCAGTGATGATCTTAGTCTGAAGTGCAGACTCTTCAATGTATTAGAATTTTTCTCTGCAATAAGTAGTTGTTAGTCTAAGTTTCCAGTTCCTGTACGCCAGCCATCTCCTCTTTTCTTTCATTTTTCTCCATGGAGATATTTTCTGCTTAGGTATGAAAGCATCATTTATAATGCATATGAGTTTTATTCTTTGTTATTTTCATCAGTGCCAGCATGGTAGCAACCTAATCACCAAACTATGTCCTGATAGTGTTTGTTATTTCTCAGAGATGGATTCGGATGAGTTTGGAGGCAACAGGCCAGAGATTCAACGGAAAAAGAAAGATTTTTCCTTCACTGATATAGGGCCTTTGAAGAACAATGAACGTCAAGACTTAAACTGTGCAGTGAAAGAATATCTTCTTCTAGCAGGTTATAGGCTTACGGCTATGACATTTTATGAGGAGGTATCTTAATTTTATGTCTATATGTTTACCGTTTTTTGTGCATAGTTTACAATAGTTTATTTTTGATCTTCTGTTTTTCTTGTCTGATTGGCAAACACCATTTTGGAATCTTAATTACCCTTTTCTGGTTGTGTTGCTACTCCATTTAGGAAAGTTGTATTGAAGAATAATTAAAAAGTTCCGGGAGCTGTTTAGTAGCTTATTTTATTTTTCTCGTTTTCCATTTCTGCAACGACTTAGATTTGTAAGTAGCTATGGTGATTGGTGAAGCTGTCTATGACTTTTACTCTTCTGAAGATTGTTTTTGGTTAAAAAGTTTTCGGCTTTGTATGTTCTTTCTGAAGTTGCTGACATTGTCTTTTGTTTGAGTTTGTGTTAATATATTTGTTTTTGGGTTAAGTTTTCTTTTTTTTTAATTTAGTTGATAGACCAAAACTAAGTTTTATGTCTGAATAAACTCCAACTCTAGAAGGAGAAACAGAAGTGTCTGACCTATCGTCTGTGATGGTATTGTATTTAGAGCAATTTGTAAATATTGTGTCTGTGTTTATCTCAGGTGACAGACCAGAACTTGGACGTTTGGCAGGACAGTCCAGCACACGTACCTGATGCCTTGCGCTATTATTACTATCAGTACCTCTCATCAACTTCAGAAGCAGCTGAGGTTACTTCCTGAAGCTTAATTTGCATGTCAATACTTTAAATTGAACTGATGCTGTCAGAAAGATCAATACCTTGAAACTTAGATTTTTGACGTTGTCTTATACAGAACCAACTTCTATCTTCTTTGCCCTCTCTGTATTTTTCCTTATTTTCTGAAACTTGATGCTATTTTGACTGTGGGGTGAGTGTAGAATGGAAGCTCACTTTACATGTAAGAAAATTGAGTATCATAGTTAACAATTTATGTTGCACTTTGAGCATTTGCGAGAATAAAAATCTACCAGAATGTTCTGTATGCATTTTGAATTTGAATTTCTCATGGTTCACAATTTCTTGGATGCAGGAGAAAATAGCCATGCTTCAGGAGAATGAATCATTGAAAAAGGAGATTGAGAGGCTAAGCAAAGAAAAGGACGGACTACTTAAGAGCAAAGAAAATTTCGAAGAGCAAATAGGTGCTTTTAACAAGTCTACAGAATCACTTCAGAAGGATCTTCGGGACAGAGAAAAGCAGGTAGTCTTTTTTATAGACTGGATTTCTTAAAGAAACGGGCTCTTTCATATCTGATAATGTAAATACCTGAAATGACACTGATAGTATTCAGGTGCAAAGTTTGAAGCAATCCTCAGAGCATCAGAGGAGGAACCTCAATGACTGTAGGGCTGAGATCACTTCTCTTAAAATGCATATTGAAGGGTCTCGCGCTGGTCAATATGTGTCACTGAATGAAGGTGATCCTGTAAAATTACAATCCAAGGAAGTCGAGGAACAGATAAGCACTCTGTCAGAGGAAGTTGTAAATCCAACAGTGGAAAAGGATGGTGGTTTGATTTCTAAAGTTTCTATATCGGCTGAGAAAGGGCACATACAAACAGAAGACGATATGGTGGTGGAAGAGGTTAAGAATATTATTGCTGATCAAAGAGAGGTGGCAGGAGAGGCCGGCAATATATCTTATGCCAACAATGGTACGTTGGAGAACCAGAAAGAAGTCTCAAACTATTTGTTAAGTCCATCAAACGGTAATTTCTCACCCAGAGACCTTGGAAGCATCTTGAAAGTGGATCCTGGAATTGGTCGTGATTCTAACTCAAAATCAGACAATGCAAATGGTGAAGCTGCTTCTGAGGAAATGGCAAGTACTTCCTTTGATATCGTGAATGTCTGCTATTTTCACCTTTTCTTAATGATTTTGAGTACTCTATAAGCTCATCTTTTGTCATCAGAAACATGGTAGCAGCCAATGTAGCTGTCTGCTTTCCTTTCGCTATACTTATGCTAATGTTGTGTCTACAAAATGTTATATGGGATGTTTGAATTTTCCTTTTTTTCATTCTTTTACAGGGTTTAGGAACGATTCAGATACTTGCAGATGCTTTGCCGAATATTGTTCCATATGTTCTGATAAACCATCGAGAGGTTTAAATTCTTTTTTCAATTTTACCAGCTAAGACAGTTGGCGAAATATTAATTATCTTGTTTCTTTGACTGATAGGAACTCCTTCCCCTGATGATGTGTGCAATTGAGCGGCATCCAGTTAGCAGTACAAGAGATTCCTTGACTCATACACTGTTCAACCTGATCAAACGTCCAGATGAACAGCAGAGGCGGATTATTATGGATGTAGGTTACTGTATAAACTTTGAAGCTTTCATAACGTATAATAAGACTGTTTAAGGTTTTGAGCTGACTCCTTTTACTGTTTATCTCAGGCATGTGTTAGCCTATCGAGGAATGTTGGGGAAATGAGAACAGAAACAGAATTGCTTCCGCAGTGCTGGGAACAGGTGAATGCTACTCTTGCTTTTACAACTTGTTGTCTACGCTTTAAACATTTTGTGATATTTCTTAAAATGAGTGATTACATGCTTGTTGTGTCTATTTCAGATAAATCATACATATGAAGAACGCAGGCTGCTAGTTGCTCAATCATGTGGGGAGCTTGCAGAATATGTCCGCCCTGAGATACGGGACTCTCTTATTTTGTCTATCGTACAACAACTCATAGAAGATTCTGCCACCGTTGTTCGAGAGGCTGCGGCTCATAATCTGGCATTGCTGCTTCCACTATTTCCTAACACAGACAAATATTTCAAGGTCCGCCTTACTGAATTTGCAGCTCTAAAATAGGCTGATTACAGAATTTCTAAGATATGGTAGTGTCCTTAGGTTGGCATGAGACAATAGCACAGACGTTAAGTTGATATTAATAAAACCAAAATGCTACAACACCAGCTTTCTGCTTGTTTATCAGGTAGAGGAGATGATGTTTCAGCTGATATGCGATCCGTCTGGCCTGGTGGTTGAAACTACATTGAAAGAACTACTTCCTGCAGTGATAAAATGGGGTAACAGGCTGGATCATATCTTGAGAGGTCTTCTCTCTCACACTTTGAGCTCAGCTCAGGTATAGACTCAATACATTATCCATTTTTAAAATTGTAACTGAGAATAGCTCATATTAAGTTATTTTCATTTGCAGCACTGCCCACCTCTTTCTGGAGTTGAAGGGTCATTGGAGTCTCATCTACGAGTCTTAGGTGAACGGGAGCGATGGAACATTGATGTCCTACTACGAATGCTCATGGAGTTGCTTCCAGCTATACACCAGAAGGCAATGACAACATGTCCGTTTTCTTCCATCTCAAAGTCAGAGGAATCTGCATTCTCTGTTTCCTTGCTTGAGATCTATGCCGAGTAAGCTTCTCAACCCCCTCAATCACTCTGGGCAACAAAAAGTTCTTCAAGTTTCTGACGTCTTCTTGTATGTAATTTTAATACGTCTTATCTGACTGGAAATTCTGACCAGGGGACGTTCTGAGTGGCCTATGTTTGAGTGGATGCATGTTGATTGCTTTGCTAACTTGTTGCAACTGGCATGCATGTTGCCCCAGAAGGAAGACCATTTGAGAAATCGGATAACAAAGGTATGATTTGTGCTGACAACTGCTCTCTTATCTTGTATTGATCTTAGGGGTAATTAATTACACTAATCTTTATAAATTCTCTGTGGTGGTAACCAGTTTCTCTTGGCTGTATCTGAACGTTTTGGAAGTTCCTACCTAACTCACATTGAGTTACCTGTATTTTTGGTGGCCGCTGGAGATGATGAGGCTGATCTTCGATTCTTACCTTCTGCAATCCATCCAAGAATAAAAGGTTACTTAATTGCTGGATGTATAGCTACACAAAATTTTCTACAACTAGGACCTGACATGATTCTTGATTCCTTTCTTCAGGCCTGAAACCAAGAACTGCTGTAGCCAATAGACTTGCCACTCTTTGTATTCTACCGCTTCTGCTGGCAGGAGTTCTTGGTGCGCCAAGTAAACGCGAAGAATTAACTATCTTCTTACGACAACTTTTAGTTGAGAGCAAAACCAAGGAAAACCAGTCATCGAAGCACAACAACGAGGTTTTGGATGCAGTTCGCTTCCTTTGGTGCGTTTTCTTTAGCTTCCACTGTTTATTATGGTTTCTTGAAGCTGCTTCTTCTTACCAACGTACTCCTCAAACATAACAGCACATTTGAGGTACACCATAACATGATATTCGGCATTTTGTGGGAAATGGTCGTTGATTCCACTGCAGAACTCAAAATCAACGCTGCTAAGTTGTTGAAGACCATCGTAAGCTTCTCAACAACACTACACACTTTCATTTTTCCCCCAATTTTTTCTAAGAAGCTTTGTTATTTACTTGCGCAACAGGTTCCATATATCGACGCAAAAGTTGCTTCCGCCAATGTTTTACCAGCCTTGATCACTCTTGGCTCGGACCAGAACCTGAATGTGAAGTACGCAAGCATAGATGCATTTGGATCTGTAGCACAGCATTTCAAAGTCGACATGGTAATAATGCATAATAAACTCTGGAATTACGTAAGGATCTTTTCTTTTATGCGCTAATTAAATTGTATATGATGCAGATTGTTGATAAAATCCTAGTCCAGATGGATGCTTTTATGGAAGATGGATCTCATGAGGCTATAATCGCAGTCATTCGTGCACTCTTAGTTGCTATTCCTCACACGACAGAACGGCTTCGAGATTATCTTTTGTCCAAGATTTTACAACTTTCAGCAAGTCCAAGCTCTTCAACAGACGTAAATCGTCGTCGAGAAAGAGCTAACGCATTCTGTGAAGCCATTCGTGCACTCGATGCAACTGGTAAGAGTATCAAAATCATAACTTTCTTCTTCTTCTTCTTCGATGTTTCAATGTTCCAAGTTTAACCTGATTTTGTTTTGAACCATGGTTGTGAAGATTTGTCTCAAACAAGTGTCAAAGAATACCTCCTTCCAGCGATTCAAAACCTACTGAAAGATCCAGATGCGCTAGATCCAGCTCACAAGGAAGCGTTAGAGATCATAATGAAGGAGAGATCAGGTGGGACATTTGAAGCAATTAGTAAAGCTATGGGTGCTCACTTGGGGATTGCATCATCCGTCACGAGCTTGTTTGGAGAAGGAGGCTTGTTGGGGAAGAAAGAAGCAACGGAAAGCACGGCACCTGGATCACCGACAGGTCAGGGACCCGAGTCACCAAAGGTTGTGGCTGCAGCAAGTGAAGACACGAGATTCAGACGTATCATGAGAGGCAACTTCACTGAGATGCTAAGGAGTAAAGCCAAGACCCAAGATGAGACACAGCCACAAAATCACTAAATATAGACCAGGTTTTTATTCATTTAATACATCTACTGCATATATTCTAAATACACAGAAATAAAATCATGTTCTTTTGTTATTTGGCTTGCTTTATTTTTATCTCTCTTTTAGCTATTTTGTTTTTTTACTTAGGAAGAAGATCCATTCAGAATTTTTTAGTAGCTGGAGCTAAGGGTAATTTTGGTCCATCTCATTTGTCATTTCCCCTTAGGTGATCTGTCTATAAATAATCTCATTTACGTAATGAAGTGTTATTCATTCTCAAGTATTGTGAAGCACAAGAATATAAAATGGTGCGACTTGAATTCTCCCATATATATATATATATATATATGTATTGGTTAATTTTGTTCAGACATATTCGATGAGACTAGAATTATTCAATTTTACCAAGTTGTGACAAGAATCATGCAGACTAATAAAAGCGCGTTATGTCAAAATCAAATTGGCTCAATTATTATTGTCCACATATTTTGGGCTTTCTCGTGTATATGTGGGCCTCGCACGCGTGGTTAGGCTAAATGACAAATTGAGAGGGGGCCTCGTAAACATGCAATTAGACTAGTCCGGTGGAGACTATGGCTTATATACACGTGTCAGGTGCTTCCTAACATTTTCTTCGTTATGGCGCATCTTTTTAATTGCAATTTGGTAAGGTTAAATACATAAATCTATGTTTGAATCACGCTAAAATGATTATTACTATGAATACTTCGCCGTTACTAAGTTGCTAAATTCTCGCATCTTCTATAAATGTGACAGAAAAAGAAAGAAAAAAAAAAGTGAAGGAGAAAGCGATCAGACGGCGAATTCGCGATCGTATCGATCCACCGTTGAATCTCACGATGTCACTCTCCCGTCTACACAAATTCAAGCTCTTCGCGGCACATCGTAGCTTGGAAGCGTCCACCGCGGGGAGTCCCACGATGAGTCCAACGAAGAGCCCTGTATTCAATCTCCGACGACGCAAAACCCTGCGGATGTTGTTCGATAAGAGCTCCGATAGTCGCAGACGGAATCTCCGTCAGATCCTTGAGGAATCTCCGGAATCAGATGGAAATTCCGGGAATAAGAAGAGGGGAAACCACCGTGCTACTAGGCGTAAATTGAGAGAGCTCTTGGTCACATCGCCGTCGCCGCCGTACAAAGGCAGAGAAGATATAGACGGAATTGGAGAAGAGAGAAGCGAGATTTCGCCGTTAAACGTCACTTCAAACGGTGACGGCAGAGAGTTAACGGCTCGACGATTCGGTTCATCCGGTTCGGTTCAATCATTTCGGTTAAGGATTTTAAGAAAACCATGGCGACCAGTCCTGGTTTCTATTCCTGAGCAATAAATAAAAAAAACACACCTTTTTGTTCTCTTCTTTTTTCTCCGTTTAATTTTGTTACAAAATATGATCTTTAAATCCTTAATACTCCAGTTCTTAAAATGTCATATTTTTCAATGACCGTTTATTTGTTCTTACTGCGATTTAAGATATTGTAGACTATAACCTTTACTCTCTAGTCTCTAGGATTTAGTTAATTAAAAATTAGAGATTATGAATAAGAGCAAAAAGAGAACAAATGTTCGAGTTACGTTATTAAATCATTGGATCTAGTGAATCTTTTGAATATAACAGGACAAACTTACCACATGTGGTAAATTATATTCTATTGTTATTTTTCCTTGGCGTGTAACATAAAATATTACATAATTTAGAAAAGGAGTGTTGAAATTTTCGCAACGGCTATTTAGAGTCAATAGAAATGATTTGGGTTTTAGCTTGTGGAGGGCAAAATGATAAAATAGGTAGCCATGACAAGGAGACACATAATTGCTGCTTCTTAAAGTTTGTCTTCTTTTATTGCACAAAAAAAAAAAAGTTTGTCTTCTTTACTATACAGCTGAAGAAAATACCATTTATTGCTGACAAAAATATTAAGCCCTACATGAATATGGAATTTGTTACTATAAGAACTAAAAAGTTAGGGCTTTCGTAAGATTGGACACATTTTGGCCCAATAATTAGAAAAAATGAATTTTTTGAATGGGTTTATGGAAATAAGCATATATTGGTAAAGAAATGACGGTTTTGCCCCTTATGTGAGGTTATAATGTTGATAAAACACCATTGTCTTCAGCAAATTTTCCTGCAACTCAAATCCTCAATCCTCACTTCTCACTGCCGCACTTGCTTCATAAACACCATATTTGTCAACACCATCACCTTTAAGTCCATCAAAAACACTATTTCTTTCGTTTCCAACTTTCTCCATCACCAACACGTCGTCTCCAATTAATCCAATCAATCAAGTTAAACGATTTGTTATGGAAGAAATATAAACCCTAAAGATACTATCTAGGAAACCCAAGGGTTCTACTCTTAAAAACGATTCAAATCAATTAATCCCCAATTCATCACTAATTCTAAACCAAAAAATTGTTCGTTATTGTCAACGGAGTTCATTGTCATCACCGTTGAGAGAAGTACTGGAAAAATGAAGAAAAAATGCAGAAAGGTAAAAGCGTAACATAAACAGAAAGAAAAGTACCTATTTCTATAAGCATATGAAAAAGTACCTAATTAAACAAAGGCATATACTTAATTATGCCGATCTCGTAATTGATCCCTAAAAAGTTCTACCAAAAAAGTTAGGACATCGCTATAATACTATTATCTAAAATTCCGAATGTTAAGGAAAGTGTAGTAGTAATTTCCTATTTTAGTTCACCTCTCTTCTTCTTTTTCGTATTTTGGTCTCCCAGTATCCCTGTAAAATTGTAATTAGCACCTTATACTATATTGTTCAATTCTTAGCTTCATGTTTCGTAATAGCCTATATGTTAATGGGCCTTAATTGTCTTGGTGCAAACACATACCAGTCCATCATTCAGGTTTTGCATTTCTCAGCCGTAATTAAAGAGCGTGAGCTACACTGCGCATAACTCAACTTCGAGTCTTTTTATTCTTTTGTTCAAGAAAAAATACAACTCTAGTCGAGTCACGTTAAATAGTTGACATTTGCCACTTGCTTATGATAGGGACAAAGGTCAGTCAAGTGGAACATTTTTTTCTCATAGTGCAAAGACATTTTCCAGATCTGACTTTTCCTTTCTTTCTTTATTCCCTTCTTTTTACTTATATCATTGGACATTTCCAAATTCGTTTCTCGCCAATATCATTGGACATAGTATAAAGGCGTAGACATATGTAAGATTAAGTTATAAGTAATGATTTCCCTTGTCTTGTAATGACATTATTCAAAGAGCTTTGGATTACAAAAAAAAACGGAACATAGAAGTTTGTGAACTCTTTTTACAACCAAAATTTAGTTGCAACGCACCTTTTTACAACCAAAACTTAGTTGCAACAACAGCCAGACGAATCAATGCAATACACACCACTGAAAGATAAACACACTGATCAAATCAGTCGGTCACACACTTGATGAGCTTTGTGATAATATTTACAAAGGAAAAAGAAAGAGAAGACAATTTGTGGATCCTACAAACTATGGAGATAATTCCACTAATTAGGGAAACAATTGTTTTACTCAAAGCAATAAATCCATTTCGTCCTTATTGACCCAATCGTACCGGTTAACTCCGGTTACGTTCTCATCACTTTGAGACATTAAAAAACATGTTTCCGTTCAATGATTTGACTCTTTCCTACGAAAGAACTAGGTCAAGAAATATAATTATGGTTGTTAACTTGTGTTATTTATATTGCACAGACAGATCATTAATTGTTGTCGTTGTTCTCGAAATTACAGTGCTTAGTATACTAATCTACTTCACAGTGGTTGTTTTCTTAATTTACATTGATTTTGTCGAGATTGTGGTTGCCATTAACTAAGAGTTTGACAAACTTAAAACAATTAATTAATTATGATCCCTTTTATTTACGCTTAAAAATTAGTATAAATACAAAAAGAAATCCCAAAAAATAGAAAGATTGACAAAACTTAAAAATAAGTATACTATTTTATCATGTAATTGGAAAACCATATACTGAAGTAATAATCTGAAAATTAAAAGATGACGTATATGTGCGTGATTGAGTATTACAAAAAAGATATACGATACAATTAGGTATATGTAAGTAGCACGTGGAAGTTATGAATAAAAATAGTGAGACTGAGTTAAAAAGTTAAAACATTGTTTGGTCCTTTTTTCTCATCTTGTTGTTCCCACTAGCTATGATCATGTTCTAGATCAGGTCCACAGATTTCCGGTAAAACGACGACGAATCAAAATAGAAACAAAAACTAAGACAAATTCCTTACTTAATTCAACAAAAAAAAAGAGAATCTCTGTAAAAGTCAGACACTTATAGACAGAACAAGAAAAACCCATTTCTAAAATCATCTCCTCTTCCTTCAAAAACTCTATCTCTCACTCCCACTTCTTGGTTCTAAGAAGAATAGTTAAATTTCTTTTGCGAAGAATAGTTCAGGATGCAGCTGCGACTTTCGAAAAGCTTGAAGCATATATAATGGTGTAAAGACTAAAGAGTAAAGATAATTAAGCATGAAGACGATGTGGTGGAGAGATATGAGAAGTCTACTTATAGTTCCAATGTTCAAGTGTTTGGTGGCTATATGTTTGGTCATCTCACTATTAGTTTTCGTAGAAAGTTTATATATGAACATTGTAGTAATCTACGTCAAGTTGTGTAAACGCAAACCCGAGAAGATTTACAAATGGGAGGCAATGCAAGAGGACTTGGAGCTCGGAAATCAAAACTTTCCCATGGTTCTTGTCCAAATCCCAATGTACAACGAACGAGAGGTATTTTTTTTTTTGTTCAAAGAAGTTATTTCAATTATATATAGTGATGCAGCTTTTTAAGTAAAGTTCTACTTCACAGGTGTTTAAGTTATCCATTGGTGCTGCTTGCAGACTCATATGGCCATTGGATCGACTAATCGTTCAAGTTTTAGATGATTCCACTGATCCCACCATCATGGTACACACATTGATTGTTCTAAACGCATGCTATTAATTACTAGTAATAATATTATATCTACATTAAAAATATAAAGGAATCTGTATTTATTTTATTTTTGTCAAACTAAAGGAATCTGTTTTTTTTTTTAACGGAAGAAAAAGTCAAGCGGCTAATGTGTTAATTGCAGGAAATGGTAAGCACAGAGTGTGGAAAATGGGCAACCAAAGGCATAAACATAAAATGTGAGAGGAGAGACAATAGAAATGGCTATAAGGCTGGAGCTCTTAAACAAGGTATGAGGCATAGTTACGTCAAAACATGCACCTACATTGCAATCTTCGATGCTGATTTTCAGCCAGAGCCCGACTACCTCGAACGCACTGTCCCATTTCTTATCCACAATCCCGAACTCGCTCTTGTTCAAGCTCGATGGAAATTTGGTATGACTATTTGCGGTTGATACAAACAATACACTTTCAATTTATTGTCAATTGGTTTTGAGATAAATTATTTGTTTACTCATAGTCATATGATCTAAGAAAACCTATTGCTTGGTATAGTGAACGCAAAGAAGTGCTTGATGACTAGGATGCAGGAGATGTCCCTCAATTACCATTTCACGGCAGAGCAAGAATCCGGATCCACTAGACATGCCTTCTTTGGCTTTAATGGTAGATGCACCCTTATCAACATTTATTAAAATACTTTATCCTATGGTCGAAAACTTCATATTTTATTTCTTAGATCCTCTAATTTTATATTATGTGTAGCTTCAATTTCTAACTTTTATTCTTGAATAAAAATATCCAAACCAATTGATAATGATTATCCAGTAAGTTTTTCCAATAACAATAAAATATATACATTCAAATCTATCTTGTAATCTTCAAAATCTCTCCTTTCAAATATATTTTGGTACGTTACTCTAAAATATAGTTTAGACTTTAAACAATATAATTGGACGTTCGCAGGGACTGCGGGTGTATGGAGACTGGCGGCGATGGAAGAAGCTGGTGGTTGGAAAGACCGGACCACCGTAGAGGACATGGACTTGGCCGTTCGTGTAGGTCTACACGGCTGGAAATTTGTCTTTGTCAACGATGTTTCGGTACTTCCAATTCTTTTGGACTATAACTAATAAATGTGTGTCCAAATCTTTACATCGTATAAAACCAGTCCAAATCCTAATTAATATTCGTCACATGTGTTGTTGTTGCTGTGCACACACTTTATGCACATGATTTCAATTGACAATATATAATATGATTTGTATTTTTACGTGTGGATATCAAATAAACAAACTTTTAATAATTTGTAGGTGAAAAGTGAGCTACCAAGCCAATTTAAGGCATTCAGATTCCAGCAACATCGATGGTCATGCGGTCCAGCTAATCTCTTCAGAAAAATGACTATGGAAATTATTCGCAATAAGGTACACTACTACTATTATTCATTCTATATATCTGACCAATCAAAACGAAAGATACTTTTATTCTCTATCTTAATTTATTTCATTCTAAGACACACCAACTTTTTTTTTTTTTTTAATTTTTTTTTTGTCCATTATGAGAAACAAACATCCATTGTGATGCATGCCAATTTAATTTAAGTTTTTTTTTGTATGATCTTAAGTAATAATATAATGTTGGTACTAACGAATTTGATTTGGTAATTTGAACAGAGAGTGACGATTTGGAAGAAATTGTATGTGATCTATAGTTTCTTTTTCGTAAGGAAGATCATAGTCCATTTCTTCACTTTCTTCTTCTATTGTTTCATTCTTCCTACGAGCGTATTCTTTCCCGAAGTCAACATTCCGACTTGGTCAACCGTTTATTTTCCTTTTATGATCACTCTATTCAATGCCATTGCCACACCAAGGTTAGTACTATGTTCATTTATTCACATCATAGTAGTAACTAGCCAGATTATAGTATACAACAATGAATTTATTATGAAGTACATTTGGTATGCATGTAGATCTTTCTACCTCGTGATTTTTTGGGTCTTATTCGAGAATGTAATGGCTATGCATCGGACCAAAGGCACTTTCATCGGTTTACTTGAAGGAGGGAGAGTTAACGAATGGGTCGTCACCGAGAAATTAGGTGATGCGCTTGAGACTAAGTTACTTCCCCAAGTAAGAAAACCTCGCAACGGGTTTCTCGAAAGGTAATCAATCAAGCAAATAATAATCAGTTTAGGATTTTTTCTTCATATGATTTATCTCCAAACTTTGTTGCAGGATAAACTCAAAAGAGATGATGGTGGGGATATACATATTGTGCTGTGCATCATATAACCTTGTCTTTGGGAAGACAGTGTTATATATCTATCTTTACATGCAGGCTCTTGCTTTTATTATTGCCGGAATTGGTTTTATAGGAACTTGATAAGTGTAATTAGTAATTTATATATCCGTTAGTATTCTCGTTCTTTTCTTTTTCATATTTCAGAATAAGTAGGTGAATTATTTTATTTAATACAATTCTTATTCATTAATATCTTTATTTTTTTGTACAGTGTTAATTAGTCCATATGTTTATATAGTGCGTGTAAGATTCTTGAGTACGCACATTGTAATTTGTTGTATGATCATTAGTTTCCTCCATTTCTTTCATGTTCATTAAAATTTTCATTGATCCGAAAAATGTGAAAAAATAAGATTAAAAAATAGTAAAAAGGTGAAGATCAAGTAGCACATGACAAAAATATTTTAGACAGCACAAAAGTTGGGGTATTTACTTTTGAAAAGTATGGGAAATGTTTTTGGATCGATCCTTAAAAAGCCAACTTTAAAGCTTCAACTAGTGTACTCAGTTAGTATATAACGCCAATCAATAATTCACTGCAGAATGCTTTTCTTTTGGACCCAATTTTGCGTAGCACTCAGGGTATTTTCACCTTATTAGGCTGGCTATTTGGAATACAAAAAGAATTTTAAAAAGTTACATTATTAGCAAAGCTAACAAATTTGGTTATATATTTAATTAAGAAAATGTGAATTTATATACATAATAATCAGGTAATCAGAAAATGTGAATCATATACCACAGTAAAAGAAAAAGAATGTGTGATCAAGTTAAGTAAATAAATTTGCTTTGGTAGGTAAACTTTTTTCAGCTCTTCCTTGCAAACCATTTGGGATCAACAGAACTCAGAAAGCAGAGTCTTGAAGATTTACCAAACTCACCTTCAAATCTTCTATTGCTCTCTCTCTCTGGTAAGCAAAGAACTTCAGTGACTGCCACAATGAAAGTATTAATTCAAATGGGGTTCAGAGCATTCTCTCAATCAAAAATGAAAGAGATAGATACGTTTTCATTCATTTCACTTACGCCGAGTCGCTGCATCACAACAGATCGTTGCAATGCTTTTCTTTTCGTCAAAAGATTCTGTGCCATCAGTTTCGATGAAGGACGTTTGTAGTTCTTGCCACGGTATATGAGTATGGCGTGCCCTTCTTTAAGTTTTTCGATTGAGATTAGTACTCCATTGCTCTCTGTTTCAAGCGCTTTTGCTGTGTAGACAACTCTGGAGAAAAGCTTCTGCATCGTGATCACTTTTGCTACTTCCCTGTGCTTCCAATGCTGATGTAGACCTTCCATTACACCAAAAAAGACTCCTCTTCTACCTACAAATGAAACAAATACCAAATTGAGATTTGTGTAATATAATCTTATAGACAATGGATACAGAATAAGAAGAAGACAAGAATGGATCCGGTGGCGCTTACCAAGAACTAAGCTGCTGTTCATCTTCAGCCCTATTCTTCTCAAGCATTCTCTTTCTTCATTAGTCAATATCTCGATGTCATCATCTCCCTCCGATGGTTTCCACAAAGAATTTAATTTAAACAACTCCATATTTGATTTCTCTATCTTTGATTTTAGCTGCAAACAAAACCCGAAAATAACAAATCCATGGAACTTATATTACCTTAGCGAAATTTTAAAAGATGCAATGAAGCTAAAAAAGACTTACTATGGAAAGCTTGTGTTCTTGGCTTTTGAGTTCCTTCTCTAGTCTTGCTTTCTCAGCTTCAGTCTCTAGGTTTCTCGGGTCCATTTCTCCGAATTTTCTTTGCAGTTCTTGAAACTCTAATAAAGTTCCACTTTTGTTTGTTTCCTTCAACTGTTTACCATTTGTTACCACCTCCAAGAGTTCTATATCGCTCTCGCGTTTAGTTTCTTCAAAATGTTGGTATCTGCTGAGTAATCTCTCTCTGTCCTCAACCAAATCCGCGACCTCATCAGAAAGGAAGTCCTTGCCTCTGTATAGTACTATCAAGTATTTGTTGCGTAGAATCAGAACACCGCCAGTGAGATACTGAAAAAATATGATAGAGCCCAAAAAATTCGCATCAGCCACATCAATAATGAATATATATTCAAAAACTGGCCACAAGAAAAAAGACATTTACCCTCAATTCATCTGCCATTTCCTCATTGTTTGTATTGAGAGCTCCCCATTTGATTGCAATCTTTGCAATAATACATTTCTCCCATAGTTTCACGATAGCGGAAGCTAAACCTTGAAGCCCATAGTTCCTCCCTTTGCAAATTAAGAAGAAGAAAAAAGACTGTTGAGAGCTCGAGAGAGTAAACCGCAAGCAAATGCAAAGATAGCAGCACTTAGTCAATACCAACGCAATGAGAATGTCGATAAATAGTATCCGCAAATGACAAGAACAAAGCCAGAGAGTTTAAACATTAAATGTTGCAACTTCTGGAAAGCAAGACATTTCCCGATCTATCTCTTCTCAAAAATTTTAAACTACTCAAGAACTGTTTCATCTTTTGTTAAAAAAATATCAAGTTTGAGCAAGTTTCCTCATTCTTTCATGATTTCTTCGGGAACATATGAATAACTCTCCCTGAAGCTTAACTCTATATCACACACAACACAGAGTGAGAAAGACATCTAAAATAGTGAAGGAAATTACCAAGGACGAAATGAAACGGTAAAGGTTGAGCAATGTTTCTCAAGTAGGTAAGCTCTTCATCGGTTAGCTTAGCTCTAGTGTTTGGTGGACAACGTCTAGATGGAGTCATATATCCATTAACAACTTCAGGAAGCAAGTCAGCATCAACGGGAAACGGTCTTCTCATCCACCAATCCATATATCTAGGTCCCAAACCATCCAGTAACCTATCAGCTTCTCTCTCGTACAATGATGAGCTAATCTCATCTTGTCCCTCTGATGAATAACTCGGTCCTCCTCGATAAACAACTAAAAACTCCTTCTTGCTTAACACAACCAAGCCTCCAGTCTTCATCTATTGTTGAAAACATGAGAAATCACTTCAAAGAAACATCAATATTCAACAAGTTTGACATGAAGTAGAACTAACCAAACCTCTATAATCTCTTGAGCTCGCTCCATGTTTCGACACAGAGGAACATCAAATCTCACCATAGCAAGCTCATTCAACTTCCACATCGATTTAATCTTATTCACAACTAACTCAGTAACACCTGCTTTCCTCACATTCACCCATTTTCTCATCTTCGAAGCTTCACGTCTCAGTCTATTCAACAATCCCTCGTCAAGAATAAGCTCAGCAGTAGTCGGAACGCTCTCCTTCTTCATCCTCCTTAATATAAACCTCTCTTCTTCTCTCTCCCATGGCATTTTCCCGCCAAATCTATCCTTGGACTCAACTTTCTCCTCAATTCGACCTAAATACTCGAATTCGCTCAAATCATCCATCTGGGTTTCTTCAGAATCACTATCTTCATCGAGCTTTTCAACGTTACGCACGATCTTCTTCATCGCTTTCTTTCCTCTGACACCACTCTCTCTACGATTCAACGCCTTGAACGTCTTCTCTTCAACTTTCCGTGGCTTGTTTCTCTTCTTAGTGTCGAGAATCTCATCGGGTCGAAGCAAGAGAGGACCTTTCATCCATGGAGCAGTAGGAACCTTAATCGCAGCATCAGAGACTCCTCTGTTTTCCCTAAACTGATCAAATTGGGAACTTTTGGCGCGCCGAGAGGAAGAGTTAGTGATCAAAGATGGAAAAGCTCGCGCCGAGAGGAAGAGAGAGTTTAGCATTTGAGTAAAAGTCTGCAACTTTGGGTTATCGCTGAAGTTACACAAGAGCAGAACAAAGACCTCACAAAACGACAAAAATCGTGGATAAGATAAAATATTTATTCCATTTCTCATAAATTCCTAAATTAGTACATTTTACAATAAAAATTAAATAATTAGAACACAAAATTTATTGTTATTGTTGAATTTAAAATCTAAATTATAATCACTTCATTACCATAATATATACTAACTGAAAAAATGTAACTATGGACCAAAACCAAGAACTATTGGCGAAATTCTTAACAATGGTTCTAAAGTTTCGGCTGTAAATTTCCTCGCAAATAAAAAACACTTGGAAGTTGTAACATTCTCTCCACCACGGCCAAAATAGACACACTCCTCCTTAAACCGGATTCGGTTAAGAAACTCATCGGTTATATCAGGCCAAATAAACCGGCCAGGATGTGGACCAGCTTTGGACCAATCAACCCACGTCAAGGTCCGGTTAGCGCTCATCTCTCCATGCAACATGTGAACGAGAGTTGGGATATAATGCTCGTCCATGTAACAAGGCGGTTTACAATGTTGATCGAATATTTTGTAGTAAACCGTGTCTTCGATTATATGAAGAGCAAGTTCTCGAGTTGTTTCAAACCACTGTGATCCTTTTCTCCAATGTGTGATGTTGATGTGTGGATACATTGTGTGGTTGTAACGGCCTCTACCGGATTTTCTTGGGTCGTCGAATGAGCCAATGAAGCTGAGATTGGTGCCGGTTAAGTAATCGTAGATGGTTGTGAAATTGTAGAGTGGGATGCAAGAATCGGACAAGAGGACGAATCTTTGGTTGGATTCGTCGAGAAGTGCGTTGGCTAATAGTCTTTTCTCTGCGTCTACCATTGATGATGTTCCCCAATACACCGGCTGATTGACAAAAAGTTTCACAAATCAACATCAATATTATTGTTAAAATAATCTTTAAAAAATTGTTTATACAAATTTAAGCCTTTTAAATTTGTTAGATTTATTGAATTTAGATTTGTTGTCGCTTTTAACTTGAAAATTAGTTAGAATATCTAGAAACTTAATAAACATAAAAAGCATTCCTACGCCCTTTTTCAGTTTATATAACATCTAGAAATTTTATATTGAGATGCATTTTGAAACTGTTCTATGTATTGTTCATTTGTTCTTACAAAAGTTGAGAATAGTCTATCTTTGAATATTATTAACATGATTAAAGAAATGTATTTATGGTAGAATAATATCAAATGGGTTCATGCCTTAATGGACCATTATGCAATTGTCGAATCAAGATCAATGCACGTGCCATGTGAAAAAACCAACCTGTCAAATCGAAGAGATATGTTTGGAAAAGTATAGTGATGTGTTTTTGGAAAACTAGTGATATAATTTCTGATTAGTAGTATACTGATCATATATAGGGGTACCTAAATAGGTTTATTTAAGAAAAGAGAAAGATATAATTAACAAACTAAAGCTGTTATTATCACCTGACTTGGGATTCTTCTTGAATAGAAGACGGAAGTTTCGGGGAAAGAATCTTGAAAAGATGGATTAGTATGAACATATATGGAATAAAACCCTTCATGTCCTTCAAAGAACTTTTCCCACAAGCCAGCCAATGGGAGTCTTCCACCTGTCATGAACATGAAAGCCACCTTCACAGCCATCTTCCCATCATTATTATGTCTCCTCCCTAACCATGATGATGACGATAAGGATGATGTTGGTGATGATAATGACGAGGCCTTGGTGAAGAGTTCTTGATCACTCATGTTGTGTTGAAGTACTTGTAGTTGCAACTCTTGTTTGATATCCATCTCTGTGGTGTGGACCGTGTGGTTGAATAATAAGGTAGACCATAAGGGTTGTCGTTGTGTCGTCGTCGTAGACATGTGTACGGCTTTTAGTTGCAGACAAAGGAAGAGACCAACCGAGAAACCGAATACAAAAAAGAGTGAGCTTAAGACATAACTTCCCTTTTGTAAGAGAATCAATCTCAAGGGCTTTGTGATCATTGGGTACTGTTCTTCTTCTTTCTTGCTCTTATGATCACTAATGCTCATTGTAGAGATAGAGAGGGAGAGGGAGAGAGAGAAAAAGAGAGAGAGAGGTTGTTGTGATCGTTAAGGATTTTGCAACCAGTTGTTATAAATGTGTTATTACAAGTTGTATAAGAAAAAACAAGGTTTTTGGAGTGTATTGGACAACGTCAAAAGGAGCTCTCTTGCAAGTTATATAAATGTATATTAAAAGAGTAGACTTTGGAACGAAGACGTGACCTGTTGACTTTTAGTTGTTCTCAGGTCAATATATGTATATAACGATCATGTGTTAGATACAAAACTTAGGTTTTAGATCTTAACATTTACACGATTTGACGAAATTTTATCTTGCCCATAGGACGGAGTGTAGTAAGAGATTGCAATTTCAAGTAAGGGTGATGATATGTTGTCAAAATAAGCTAAGGGTGGCATGTTGTCAAAATATGTTTTTTTTTCTGTTGCTGTTGAAAATATGAATATTTGAATCTAATCTTAATTTAACCGAATCACATTGAACACCTTGGTGAGAGGTGGATATAACCGAGCAGTTCTGTATTTCAAACCTATACTTGAATGATCTATTGAATTGTTTATCTGTGTGCGTGGGTTCAATTTTGTCTAATTTTTCTTTTTGAAAGTCTAACTTAAACCGAACCAATACAATAGCAAATTAAATAACTCAAACCAAAATAATATCAAATAAAAAAACTAACCTGATTACTCCAAAGTTAAGGAATTCTTCATAAATAACCTGGACGAGTTAATTATTCAAAATGTTGCAGTACTGAGATGGAAGAGAGTGCGAAATGTTCGGTGCTGACCCACAAACCATGGAAGGAACAATATTTCATGCCTAACTTTAGGTGCACTTGACGACACATTGCCAGAACCTTCTTTTTGTTGCTAAATAGTCAAATATGAAGTTTTGATTACAAAAATCATTAATACAGAGAGTAAGCGTTGCGGTCGTGATCGGCATGCTAGATTAGTGGATTTTTAAAGGTCGTAAGGTCTAATTACATTGCTTAGTCAAGGCACAAAAGTAATTAAAGACCAAGCTTGAGAGTTTTACTTGTACTCAAAGCTGTTAGACATAGACCATTTATTTTCGGCACGATCTATGATACATTAATTAAGATTTCTCATTAATATAGTAACTCACTAACGCCAAAAATTCCAAAACAATTGGGTGTAATTGATAATTAGAGAAAGTGTTAGGTCAATTATGTATTAGTTCAAAACATTCGGGTAGTTAGTTAAACTAGCATAATATTTTAGGGTAATTTCGGTATTTAATCCCCCAACAAAAAGGAAAGGAAAGTTTCCGACGTCGGTTTCTTAACATTCTCAAAGTTGCCGACGGAGAAGCCATGGCGACGACGAGGACAAACGAGGAAATTGACAGAGAAGCAGAGGAGAATCGAAAAGAAGCTCTATTAGCTTCAACACTATCTCTTCAACCCAATTTTAATCGATCCAACCTCACCCAGAAACAAATTTCCAAATTACAGGTCAGATTCTTTGCCTCGACTTTTAATGTTTCTGATCTTCAGATATCCCAATGAGATTGTAAGCACGACTTCGTATAATCATCTTGATTCGAATTTCTATCAACTGTTCAATCCAGTTTTTTTTTTTTTTCTTTCAACCGAATTACTATGTACATAGCAATTTGAATTTGAAGCCATTTTGGTTGTGTTGAGATTACAGGAGCTACACAAGAGACGTATGCAAATAAAAGCTAATGCAAAGATTCATAAGAAGAAACCTAAAGGTATATATATATTTAGCTCTCTTTTTTTGAGAATTCTCAGTTCATATTCACTAGACTAAAAGCTCTACACTGAAATGCAGCGAGCAAGAATTCTCAGAGTAAAGCGATCGAAGATGGCGAAAGCTCTAAAAAGTTGAAAGAACCAACTTCTTCTTCTTCTTCTACCTTAGAAGAACAGAATCATAACAAGACAGTAGTCACAGTACCGAAGAAGCCACAAAAACTGTTTTGGGGGTGAGCTTATTTCGCTAATTTTAGAATTCTTTTTCATATTGAGAAAACCGTGCTAATGCCATGCTTTTTTTGTTTTGAAACAGGCTAGATACCAGGGAGAGGTGGGAAAGGAAAGCCAACATGTAGTGGTCATGAAAAGATTTCTCGTTATTGATAACGTCGTCCATTGTACAATTTAAGAGTAGCAGATTAGAGAAAGACTCACAAACTAAATGATGAAACAAACTGGTTTTTGTTCTGCTGATTTCTTTTGTTTAATTTCAAGCTCCAGATGTAAGAGCAAGCTCTATTTCCTCCAGTGATCGACCTTTAGTCTCGACGACGTTTCCTGCAATGTAGAGGACCGCAAGGACGCAGACTCCAGCAAAACCCAAGTAGACACTGCTGATTCCGAATTTAGTCACAACGCTTAAGAAGTATAGTCCGATCACAAAGTTTGATATCTGTTAGGGCAAAAGAGAAACAAAACATTAGAAACAGAGAGAAGAAACTCTGTTCTGAACCCATAAAACCTATAGATATATGTATATACCCAGTGCATGCCGAGAGAAAGAGCGACGGCTTTTGCTCTGATTCGGGATGCAAATATCTCTGGAAGAAGAAGAGCCGGTACCGGGCCAGCACCAAGTGAGAATGACAGGACATATCTGATTTAAACAACCGAGCATAAGAGTCAGTCAAGTCCTATACAGAGAGACTATAAGGAAGTGTTAAGAGGAGATTGACTTACAGAACAGTTCCAACAACGGCAAGGGTTCCAGAATAGGCAGCAAGAGCCTTCCATGTGAAGGACAAGGAGAGTAACAGCATTGACAAAGCCTTTTCAATACAAAACCATAAAATCCAAGTTAGTCCTGTTGTGGTAATACTAATGAGGGTTGAGATTTTCGAATATGGCTAAGAATTTTAATAAAAACATGTACCATTCCACCAAAGCTTGTCAGTAAAAGACTTTTCCTTCCCATTTTATCCATCAACGATGAAGCAACAGCAGTGCCTGCGACCAGATTTTTATCGTGTTATTTTTTTGGTTATTTTTGGAATTTAATGAGAACATAACGGGGAAACGAACCAAAGACATTTGATGCTCCAACGAGAGCACTGGCTGCAACATCTGATTGGATTCCCGCACTACGGAATACCGATGTGGAGTAATACACAACTGCGTTTATCCCGGCTAACTGTTGAAACAAGAAGAGAGCCGCACCTACGCTTACAACTACAACAAGAACAGACAAGAAACTATGTAAATTGATCAATCCGATATGACCTTTGAAAGGAATCCGTCAGCTTTTATTACAAACTAAACAATGTATCTCCACCAAGTCTTGCTATACCTTTCCAGTAGCGGCTGCTGAATAGATCAAACCATCCTGCCTCCGGCTCAGAAGAACCTTGGCCAGAGGCTGATAAGTCGCGAACTAGTTCAACCACTCTTTCTTTACCATACAAAGTTTTGATCGCCTTTTCAGCTTCAGAGACTTTTCCTTGCTGCAAAATTGATTTCCTTGACTTGTCAAAAATTGATCTCATTTTAAGTGTTGAGATCTGTTCCTTGAGAGTACCTGAACGAGCCACCTTGGGCTTTCTGGAGAAAAAGCCATTCCTATGGCCAATAGAACGGAAGGGATAACTGCAACACCAAACATCGTCCTCCACCTAGAAGACCACGATATCAAAACTTATCACAGTATGCAACCCAAAATAAAAGATGATGAATAAAAAAGGGATGTTACATACCATAGAGGGTTTGCTGCAAGGGGTAATCCAGCTATCAAGGCTGCAAGTATTCCTATACAGATGAACAACTGGTTCACAGATCCGAGTGCTCCACGGATTTCAGTTGGTGATATCTGACAACCATCATCAAACGCTTCAGAGACATAACATATAAACAAATCTAACATCTTATGCTAAAAGTGCAAAAATAATGAAAATCAGTATTTAAACAACCTCAGATATGTAAAGTGGTACAATCGCTGATGAGATTCCAATTCCAATTCCAGCGAGCAGACGTCCCACAATCATAGTCTGCACACTCTGAGCTGTTGCACTAATCAATAAAAAAAGAACCAATGCGTTAAGAAATCAATTAACGTCTCACCAATAGGTATGGCTTAGTGCTTGAAAATTTACCATAAGAAAGCTCCAATGGCAAGCGGGATAGCATCCAATTGAAAAGTTCTTGTTCGTCCAAATTTGTCAGCTAATGCACCTCCAGTGAATGAACCTACCGTAGCACCAGCAAGCAGAGAACTAACAATCCATCCTGCTCAACACCAATCATAGAGAATACCAATTATGAGTTTGGCTACTAATCAAAACACGAATCATTTTACCGTTGACAGGAGGAGTAAAGAAGTGGATCATCATATACTTGCCTTGCAAAACAGTATTTTCGGCGATCCCAAGATCCTTAGCAAGATATTCAAGAGCACCATTAACCACCCTGATTCAGTCCAATAGAACATCATCATCCATGATCACACCAAGATAAAAACAGTGTAGTATTTAGTCATACCCGAGATGATAACCAAAGAGTATAGCACCAAGACAAGCAACACCAACAAAAGGCAAAACTGTTCCAGAGCTTTTCCCTTCAGATCTCAGAGGTATAGCTTCTTCTTCATCTCCATCTACATTTCATTCCTCAAACCATCAGATGATTAGTCCAAATCCCAAACTATACATTAGATTCTTCAAATTGTATTTAAGAACTTGTAAGCAATCACAGAATCTAATGATAGACAAAGATAGAAGAGCATTAGAAGAGACGAACCAGATGAGGCTTGAGCTCTGACCGATCGAGCTTTGACAGAAGAGAAACTCATAACGCTCTGGATCCCGTTATCAGCACGAGCAAGCGTCGCTCCCATGGCTTCAGAACCAGAACAGTAGAGTGGCCCGGTGGTGGCTAAGCTCTTATAACCAGCGAAGCGAATTCCGGTAGAAGTCGTCGATCTGTCAGAAGAGAAGGTCCGTCTCTGAAACGCAAACGCAGCGTTTCCTTTAACCGCATACGTTGACGACTGCATTTTGTCTGACTTTTTATAACCGTAATTGCAAGGAAACGAGAAATATTAGGCAAGGAAGGAAAAAAAAGGATCGCATTTATACCAAACAGAACTCAAAAAGAGAGAAGTAAGGAACGATGAAGACGCAACATCACGAAATTGGGAAATATGTTGCATTGATGCGAACGAGAGAGTAAAAACGCTCTTCTCGATCGCGGCTGATTAACAAAAATCGTGATATCCAAAGCAAAACTTCAGATTTGAAAATTACCAGAGAAACTTCGGAGACTCCGCGATTTGAGAGAGAGGATAGTGAGGGCTTAAACCAGATAGATTGTGATTGCTGAGAAGAACTCACTGTGGAGCTTATTGTCGTTTAAAAAAAAAAATTAAAACGCACCAAAAAATAAATAATGCAATTTTGTTTCCTTATTAGTTTTGGATTTTTGTGTAATAATTCATATTTATCCAAAACCATACGGAAAATAGAGTATTTTCATTTCTTATTTTAAAGAAATCATGAAATTTAATGCATGTGATGCAACTTTCAATTTTGGATTGGTAATTTTGTAATATTTGCTAGGAAATTTGAATAAATCAACCAGTATCAACTAAATCGAACTAAGTGGCGGGACTAATTAGGAAATTTTTTTGAGTTTATAAATTGAGAAAATTATTTACAATTATTATTCGACATAAATTAGTCGATAAAAGGGTAAGAAAAAAAGAAGTAAAAGAGTTACGTAAGAGCCGCAGGATTGGCGATTTGGCAACGTTGGATTTTCTGGATTAGATTTTGGATGACGTATATAGCCGCACGTGTTATTCAATAGTACTCACGTGCCGCCATTGAGCATAGTAACGGTGACGTATAAAAATCATAGTAACTTGGGCCACTATTATTTAACCCATCATTTTTGTGGGCTAATATTAGTAAGCCCATTAATACAAAACGGGACCAATTTCTAACATCTTCGTCTCAGTATTTCATCGTTCTACTTCTATCTCGTTCCAACGTCTTCGCAAAAGAAAATTCCGAAATTGTTTCGAAAAATCCTGAAGAAGAAGAGGTAAGCTATTTTCCTTCTCACTTATCCTTCTTCTACTGAAAATTTATAACATAATATAAACCACAAATACATTTTTGTGTAATCCTTGTAGCTCATTGCTAATCTCTGATTCTCCAGAAATTTTGCTGAGTCCTCTGTTCGATTACACTTCAATTATTTTTTATCTGCGCTGTATCTCTGTTAATGGGTTTCATTAAGTTTTGATTCTCAGTTGTTATATGATTTCGAATTTCATTATATCCTGAAAAGCTTTTATCTTTATGTATATTCCAAGTATTGAATCTCAAAGTTTCTAGTCATTTCAATTTCAATAGGTCTTTGAATCAACAACAGTTCCATGTTGTGCCCAACGTATACACCAAGTGTTTACCATTTTCAAACGCAAAAGCCAGTTTTCCGGAAACAGAGGTTTCGGGTTTGTTCATCTACTTCTGGTGGTGAGGATGATAGATTCAAAGTAGAGTACACTCCTTGGCTTATCGTTGGGTTGGGCAATCCAGGAAACAAGTATCATGGAACAAGACACAATGTAATGATACACAATCTTTTTCTTTTACTTAATTGCTGGATTTGATCTTGGCAATGCTACAACTTTGTGTTGTTTTCAGGTTGGTTTCGAGATGATCGATGTGTTGGCTAGAAAAGAAGGGGTGTTGATGAACACTATACAGTCCAAAGCTCTAATCGGAATAGGTTCTACTTCTCTTGCTTTGGTTCTTTGGTTTGAAGAATAATAAAACTGATGACTTTTTGGTTCTATGTATGAATCAGTACAGGTGCTATTGAAGATGTACCTATCTTGTTGGCTAAACCTCAGACTTATATGAACTTCAGCGGCGAATCGGTTTGTATTTTCTGTTCATAACTTTGCAAAGATCAGCTGCGTGATCAAATAATCATCATACCTGAAACTGTTCTGTTGTCGTTTTAAAGGTTGGATCTCTAGCTTCACACTATCGAGTACCATTGCGCCACATTTTAATGGTAAAGTCACTGACTTAAGCATCCCTTGAATCCAGAACTATGTTCCATATGAACACTTTTGTTTCTCTCTACTAGATTTACGATGAGATGGCTTTACCAAATGGGGTTTTGAGACTTCAACCGAAAGGAGGTCAAGGCTATCACAACGGGTATGAATATACCTCTTGAACATCTAAATGTGTTCTATGATATATTAACTGATGTCACCTTTTATATCTGTTACAGAGTGAAGAGTGTAATGGGGCATTTGGATGGTCGTCGAAACTTTCCTCGTTTAAGCATAGGTACGGTTTTGGTTTGATTCAGGTTTCAAAGCGAGACTATTCTTTGTTTCTCTCTCAATCTCTTATGTTTTTTGTCGATTGTCAGGCATTGGTAAACCACCTGGAAACATGGATATGAAAGCTTTTCTTCTTCAGAAGTTTAGTCCATTGGAACAGAAACAGATCGAGGAAGCACTCGAGCAAGGAAGTGAAGCAGTGAAGACTCTTGTGCTTAATGGCTTCAATCAAGGAATTTCGAGATTTAATCTTGTGCAGAAATATAAATTCCATAAAGTATAGACTCCGATTTGCAATAAAAGCAACCATGTAGAGATTGGTTTAGCACTTTCATTTTATCGTCTCAAGAGACACTCTTTCGTTACGAAGTGTATGAAGTTTCTTAGATTAATATAATTCAGTCTCGAGAAACTATCCCAATAATACTCAGTTTCACTAAGAAGGGGCTTCATCATCGACCTATAGATTCTTCTCAATGTGTTGCAGTTGAAATTTGAGAACGAATCTGAAATCATAGAGGTTTCAAAATTGAAAAACACAAAAAGTAGTCATTGTAAATAGAACATTAAAGATTGTGAACAAGGAACTGAATCAAGAGAGTTTCCTTCATCCTAAATACCACAAAACATAAACAAAAGCTCTCTTTCACTATCCTGATGGTTCTTCATCATCTTCTTTCAAGCTTCGACTGGGTACTCAAAAACAACATCTTTGCCAGTAAGTTTACGGTACACACCGACCATAGTCTCGAGCTTGTACTCTGTGTTGTTCTTTTCCTTGGCATCCAAAAAGACCTGTGACATGGTAGTCAAAACAGAATGTAAAGGTAAGCTCAATATCATTCGTATCAATATCTGAGTATATTCTCATAGTAAATGATACGATACCTTCATGATCTTGGAACCATCAAGACGGTAGCGAGTACGCTTTCCAACAATCTCAGCGGGGAAAGCAACATCTTCAAGCATAGCTTCATGAACTGAGGTAAGAGTTCTGTTACGTGGCCTCTGAACAGCAGCACCCTTCTTGGGGGGACGCATGATCCTTCTTGTGGTAACAAAGATAACATCCTGTGAAGAAAATGAAAAAGAATGGCAGAGTGTGTAAGAGAGATAGTACAACTATTGTTTAGGCATTTACTAAAGACAGAGCAATGTTATAAAATTACCTTTCCACTGAACTTCTTCTCAAGCTCTCTGACGAGACGGGGATGAATCTTGCGGAAAGCTTTCCTCAATCTGAATGGAACGTAAATCACAACAGCTTTGCGGTTTCCAGAGATATCCATGTGACTGCAATGACAAAATCAAATTAGTTTCCCTTCGAGAAAGGTAATGCAACCATGGAGTGAAACGGGGAAAAAACAAAACGCAGCAACATACACAGCTTGGTTGATGTAGAGATCTTTCAACTCGCTTTTCAACTCCTGGTTAGTGTTCTCCAAATCAAACAAAGCCTGAGAAAGAAAATTCCAAGTTATTCATGATGAAGAATAATTTAAAGACAAAGACATCAAAGTTGATGTTAGTACCTGAGCAACTTGCTCCTCGCATTCTGTTGGCTCAGCATTCTTGTCCTTCTTGATCTTGTTCTGAGCGGAGAACATCTTCACAGATCTTAAAGGAAACAAAAAAAATGGAATCAGTGATAACATTAGGCATAAGAACTTGCTACCATTAAAATCCAGGATTAACATTAAGAAAAATTATTATCACAAACCGACGAGTAACAGTTTCCAGTAAGTTTCATAACCAAAGTTAAGGCTTTTTGGATCAAGAAAAAAAAAACACAGCTTTCTAGTTCTATGCAATAATACTCTGGAGCAAGTTTCGAGTTCTTAAATCGACATTGCTACATTACTTAATAGTGGCTTAAACTGAACTAGAGTATCCTTCTCTTAAAGACCAAAACCCAGAATTAGACCAATCACAAGAGCTAAAATCTTACACCTAAAGTGAGCTACAAGATTTCAGACAAAACATCAGCATTTCCACTCAACATAAAACTACGGACAAGAGAGTATGAGGAATATCAACTATTTGCGACTAACCGTAGTGAAAACGGAGGCGAAATCTGCAAGTACGAAGAAGAACCCTAGATTGACAAAAAATGGTTTGCGGCTTCTCCTTCGCAGCACAGTTTCAGTAAAATCAGGTTTTAATGTTCGATGATTAGGGTTTCAAGGTAGCCTTGTTTCGAATGTGACCAAATATGGGCCGTTAAAAGGTTCTTAAAGCCCGTAAGCCCATGTATTTACAAACTCGTTTCCACGAACCCAACATTAGTTTGAAAAATGCTTAATGCACCTAAAAGGCTAAAATTAAATCAGATATGAGTTCGTGGAAACAAAATATTTTTATTCTACTAACAAAATATATAACTTCAATTTTGGTTATTAATTTTATTTATACATATTACTTTCTTGGTCAATGTTATAGAATTAGTGTGTGATATATGGATGTTTAACTTTCGCTAAGTTTTTTTCCGACTACAATACTATCTTTCTTTCTGATAAAAAAAAATATATATACAATACTATCTTTGCTTTCACTGACGTCTCATAAGTCATAACTTATCCAAGCATAGAAGATGACACTAAATTTGCAAATTATTCAAAAGAAAATAATTTATTTGACACGAATTTACATCCTACTTGCAGATATAGTTGCGAAGTTAAACAATTCTCTGCTCCTCAAAAGGAACAATCCTGTAAACTTGATCGCAAACAATGACCATTTATTTGCTTATTCGTTGAGAAATACTCTTCACTAGGTAAATGAGAACCTAAAAACGAAACAAATGAGTTCATAATCTCTACATAGTAGTAACAGATGATCCCTCAGCTTGCAAGCTATGGTCATTGAGCCACGAGATAATATCGGACAAGACACGGAGAATCATGTCGTCTGGTTCGCCTTCGAGCAGAGAATGATAAGCATTTTCATACAAAACTATCTTCTTGTCTGGACTTTTGGCTTTCTCGTACAACTCTCTGCTCACTGAAGGATCTGTCACTGTATCAGCTTCTCCATGTAGAATCAATATCGGCAAAGATACCTGCAAAGATGAAACCAAAGAATGTTATTATTCTGATTCTGCTTTGATTCTTCCAAGTTTTCTCATACGTTTTACCTCCTGCAATTGTTTTTCAATGTCCTGAGTTGTTCGAAGCATTTCTACTGCAGTCCGTAGCCGTGGTTTGCCGCTGTAACAAATCATGTTGTATGGTGTCTGCATATATTAAACAGGTGGCTTAAGT
This sequence comes from Arabidopsis thaliana, assembly GCF_000001735.4. NCBI lineage: Eukaryota > Viridiplantae > Streptophyta > Magnoliopsida > Brassicales > Brassicaceae > Arabidopsis > Arabidopsis thaliana. Next base: position 5,267,330 of record NC_003076.8, on the reverse strand, counting down.
AAGGAAATCGCAAGAAGAAAAGGCGATACGTTCCTCAAAATCTGCTTTGTTTGTTTTTACCATATCCCTCTTCCTGATATCTCTAAACCCTGCTTCTGCTAAATCCTTTTGTGGAACCAACTTGTGTTTTGGTAGAACATTAGCTAGACCGATCAAAATCTGTTTCAATACAGGTGGTGGAACCAAATCATCTGCAATCTAGAACGAATAGATATCTCATGTTAATGTTATGATTAGTAATCCCAGAGATTAATAACAAGGAAAAACAAGTCTTTACTTTGCACATTGGTGCTAACAAGACTGCGCCGGCCCACGCATTTGGTTGTTTGAGATGTATTTTGAGTGACACAGCTCCACCCATTGACTGTCCAAAGAGAAAGCTCGGTAGAGAACTAAACTCAGGATTCGCTGCAACCAAAGTGATTCAGAATCTATCGGTACCTAAAACATGAACTTTAAGTTTACCCTTTCGTGTCACTCGATGTGATTTAAAGTTTTTACCTTTAATGTTGGAGTAATGCTCAATAACATCTTGAACAAGGAGATCAAAGCTAGGGATATAACCATGCAAGCCCTCTGATAAGCCGAATCCCGGATAATCCATAGCGAAAACTCCATATCCAGACAATGCCAATCTCCTTGCAATTCCTGCAACAATCAAGCTAATGAGCAACTAAACAAGTCTCATCTTCATAAAGAAACCTTATAAGGAAAGAAACATGCCTTCGAAGAAAAATGTGCAAGTATCTCCATAACCATGGCAGAAACAAACCAAAGCTCTAGGCTTAGAAGCTTCAGGAAGCCAGCTTTTAGAGAAAATCTCAACTCCTCTCGAATTCACCTCAAAAGACTACACAAATCATACATCAACACCAAAAAAAAAAGTTGTTTCTTCTAACTTTGATTCATGAACAAATGAATCAACAAAACAAATCCTTCTCTTTTATACCTCCTTTGTCTTAATCCCATTTTCTGGTGTCTGCAACATCACCAAAAAAACAACAACACATTCAATTAAAAAACACCACAAAATCTCAAACAAAGCTGAAGCAGAGTGGTCCAAAGTGTCAACCTTTCTAATACCCACTTCAAATTGGTCAAAAATTCACACGAAGATATTCAATTTCGTTTATTTTCGTTACCTTGAAGAGGATATGATCGAGATTAAGCTGAATATCTTTCAAGGAATCACGAACACGACGACGCCCCGGAGCTTCGTCAATATTAACCTCCCTGAGTCGCCGGAGCTCCTCATTGTTGTCCAGCGTCGCCGTCGGAGCCATCGATTTCCTTCTTTGCCACAACGATCTTCTTCCTTTATCTACAAACCCTAAGATAAACAAAGATTGTCCCTTTTGCAGATCAATCAAATTGATCCACGCAACACCAAAATTTTATCTTCTAAAAAAATCTTTTTTTATTGTTATTCTTAAAGATAACAACTTTTTATTTTTCCACTGAAAAATAAATCTCAAGTTTGAAAAAAATGAATATGGATAATTACGAATCATAATTAGTGACTAGTGCTACCGTGTAAAGGACTGAAAAGCGTAAGCTTTGTTGCTGATCTCAGAGCCATAAACAAAAATTCTAAAAAGAATCATTCAGTTTTTTTTTTTTTTTAAGTATTATAAGAAAAAAACCAACAAAATTGTTATTTTCCAACTTTTTGTTTGTTTTTGATAAAGATAAGAATACATGAAATGAAAGTGTGGAAGAAAATAATAATGTACTAGTATTAGAAATCATTAGAATTACGCAATTATGATTAAGATCAAATGAGAGTTCTTTGTCTTCTCTTTGTCTTTGAGTAATGCTTTCATCGTGTGAACAATGCTGTCGGGTCTGAAAGCTTGAGATTGGATCCTCAAAATGATTCTGTGACGATATGCTAACGAGTCTGTGTCGTTAGATAGACGACAATCCATTAATGCGATGCCACGTGTACATGATGAGTCAGGTCACGTGCATTTAGGTGAGGAGTTAGCAAGGAAACCTCCTGATCTTTTTTTTTTTTTTTATATGGGTAGATTCAACAAACTAGGTTTTCATATTTTTAAATAGTCTTCGTGAATTATTTGAAAATTAAAAATAATAATACAAACATCAGAAGAATCATCGGCAAAATTAAAGTTTTAATGGATTTTATATCAAAAACCTTCTTCGATATTTTGGTTCTCGAAATTTTCTGAAAAAAACAAAATGAATGGTTCCAAAGGTAAATTATAAACCACATCAATTCAACTGTTGATGTAAGAATATAGATCGGCCTTTACATTTTTGTTTGGTGTTTTCCAGACAATTTGAATGCTTCCAAGTATAAATTATAAAACCACATCAAATAGGGTTGATACAAAAGAATGATATGACCATACTTGTGAGTGATACATGAAAAAGGTAAAAAATGATTTATCATATATTATATCCATTTGAAAATTACCTTTGAAAGATTAACTTAATTTTCGTAACTTATAATGGCAATTGACAAACGATGTGAAGGATTAACCTATTAACTTAAACATAAAGTAGCTTATTTCGTTTTCTCAACTGATCAATTGTTTAATTACTTAATAAGTTTTACGTAAATAAAAAGAAAGAAAAACCAATAACTTTTGTCAATAAAATATGTAATTTCATGTAATCATAAATTATATAAAATATCATTATTTCACAGATTTATACAATTTATAGTTTGTCAAAAAGTTCTTAATATAAAAAAGGATTTACTTTGTTTTTAGGATTAAACCAAACCTTAAAGTCGTAAAACTAAAACAAACGTATCTTGGTGTCTATAACGCATGTATAATAAAAGTTTCTTGGTGTCTACAAGGTAGCTAGTTGTTTACGGCACTGTTGGTACGTAAGTAGTTAACGAAACTCCTGACAGATATCAAACGTATTTAAGATTCAACTACTGATTTAAGTTTGAATTTTATAATCTAACCCCACCACACGGTATATGTCCTTATCTTTATTTCTGGAAAAGAAGTATTAATCAGCTATACTAGAATTTTAAAACAATGCAATTGGCTTTATTCTTCCTTTGTTCAATGCGTAAATGGCTCGCATGTCTCTCCCACTGTCCCTTCTTTCCCTAAAACAAACAAAACATCTCTCTCTCTCCACTATTACAGCATCTTAATTTTCAACATTTTCTCCACAATTACAGGCTTATAGTTTTCTTTTGTTCTCCATCCGTTTGGCAAATATTTTATCTTTTGTGACTTATTTGCTTAACTTTTTCTATTTATGGGTTTATTTCATACGTCTTTCTAAATAGACATCAATTCTAGTTAGACCCCGATACGGAAAAGGTTAGATAGTAGAATATGTTGGGGTTCTATTAGAGGGCAAAGTTTTTCCAGTGATAGACAAAGTCCTAACGTAGTGGTTTCAGAAAAAAATGAACGATATCTCAGTATTTTAAACAAGAAATTCGGTCAACAACTAAGTAAAATGGAAAACAAATAAAAAGTTGCATCGAGTTAGAAAAGACATTCACAAGGTATGCCACCACTTATGAGCTTCTTCGGTGAAAAGAGAAAGAGAGATCAGAAGGTTTTATCGAGAAAGAGGACATGGCATGAACAAATAAAGAGTCACATGTAACGAGTGCATAGTTTAGGGTTTCTCATGATTTATTGTGTTTGTGTGTAGAACATACAAGTTCACAATATTTATTGATAAATCAATGAAAATACACAGTTAGATCAAATCTTGTTTTAGATAGCGAAAATCTCTAATCTTTAAAATTATCTCCTAAGCGAGTTAGCATTCACTGGAAATGTAACGTTAAAATTAAAAACAATGATGCCATTCCGATAATACAATTAGTCAACTATGATAGTATAACTATTTGCTTACGTGGACACGTTTCTATGGAAGCCAGCAAATTTATGTTTCTCAAATGAATAAAGAAAACATCGGAGCCGGTAGACAGTTCTGGTCAAAATGTCAAACTTCACTAATGAGAGCGCCACACAAGCATGCGTTTTTAATATACTTTTAACAAATTAAAGACAAATAAATAAAAATAGAATCTAAAAAAAATTAGGATCTACTAGAAAAAAATAATAGAGTAACAAAGTAAACCCTAGATACCCATGTGAATGTAGGCTTGTTAACCTATAGTAAGTAATATAAGGAATGGTAATAACAAAGATATATATGTATATTTGTTTGGTACGTTATAAGTAAATATTTTCATGGCTCCAATCAATATTATAGGAAAATATATATTCTTTGTTATTCGTTTTTTTTTTGTCAAACTTATTCTTTTTAATTCTATGTATTTTTTAGTATACAATTATATAGGTGCAATTAATTAGATTTTTTACCAAACAAAAACAATAATTATGTGAAATTATCAACTAAGGAATGATATCTTATGTTAGAGGAAAAAAGAAAAAAAAACACCAAAAAAAGAGAAAACAAGAGAATGATATCTGATGTTAAAAACTAAAAAGAGAAAACAAAATCATTAGTAATGTTGACCAATAGAATAAAGAGAAAGATAGTTACTTATAAAAATTAGAAATGCATGAAAATTAAGCTGTCCACAAATATCACTATTACGACGCCGAGAAAAAGCAACTTTCCAGTTTGATATACTATTTTGTTTTTAAAGCAAAAATTCCCAATTCCACGAAACGTCGTCGTTTCATGTTGTCTTCAACCTCACCCACACTTTCTTCGGTCTCATCCTTTTATAAAATCCCCATTTCCTCTAACGATTTTTCGCCTCTCTCTCTCTCTCTCTCTCTCTCTCTCTTTCTTCTATCTTCTCCGTCATCGTTCTCTCTCTCTCCTCTCCCGGAGATTTTTACTCAGGTACATCTCTCTCTCATTCTCCTTCTTCTTCTTCTTCTTCGTTTCTTAAGTTCCTTTCATGGCGGATTTTACAGATCGAAGTTACTTTACCTTTTGTTCATCCACAATCATTTCTCATAGATGTTAGATCTGTGCTTTTTTAATTCCCATCGTTTTTTGAGTCTTGGTTGAATTCGAGTCAAAACTTCTCTGTGTTGTTCTATTTTTTTTAAAATTCGTATGAATTTTGAATTTTCTCGGATCTGAGTTTCGGCTTAGCCATACGGTCAAACTTCATCGTTGGCTTTATCCGAAAATGGTTTCCGTTTTTTTCAAAAATCCTTTTTATAGCCGATCTCTCTGAAAACTTTGAATGATCTACTTTTTCTTCCTCACAAAGCGATTCGTTGAATTTGGCTAATAAATCAAAGAGGAAAAACTCTGAATTCAGATCCGTTGTTTTCTTCGTTTTCCTTGAGAGAATTTCTCAGATCTTATAAAGTAAATCTCTTGCTCTGTGATGGATCTGATCTGATTTGATTTGAATTCAGGCGTTCTTCTGTGGATCAGAGGTGAAAAAGATGAATCATTGCAACCTTCAGCAGAACGCCTTCATGTCTCGTGAGGAGATGATGGGATTTGACCGTAAGGATCTTGTTGTTTGTCCTAAGCCTCGACGTGTTGGTTTACTCGCCAACAACGTTATTCGTCCTCTTAGATTACATATGAGGTGATTTAAATCATCCTCCTTTAAGTTTTTCCAGTGATTAGAAACAAAAGTGTTTATAAAAACTCTGTTTTGCTATCTGTAGTCAAGCTGCAGCCGACTTGTGTGATTCTAAAGCTGGTGCTGAGCTTTTGGAAATCATTCGTAGAAAGGTATGCTTTTGATCTTACATGAATCACTTCAGGCTACATGTTGTGATAGTCAATATTCTCTGATTAACTTTTGTACACCTCAAGTTTGTACTTTGATCTGCCTCTGCTTCAGAAGATTCTGATTCATTATACTTTGCTGTGATCTCTTTAGGAGGATAATGGAACAATAGGGCAGTTACTATCATCATCCCCACCGTATTTTCCCGGTTCACCACCGAGTAGAGCGGCGAACCCATTAGCCCAAGATGCTCGTTTTCGAGATGAGAAACTCAATCCAATCTCACCAAACTCTCCTTTCCTTCAGCCATATTCGGCAACCGGGTTTCCATCTCCATCTTCTTCCTCATCATCGTCGTCTTCCCGTGGTTGTGTTAGAATGAAATTTGGACTCAACTCGCCTGCAGTTAGAGTAGAAGGATTTGATTGCTTGAACCGTGACCGTCAAAACTCGAGCATCCCTGCCATGGCTTAGTAGACAAACAACAAAAAAACAAGTGTACATAGAGATTCCGGAATCGTTCGTTCGCCAATGCCTAACAGAGGAGGATTTGATTACTACTGCTGCAACTATTACTACTACCATTTTTGAAAGTAAATGAATATGTTTTTGTTTTTCATCTTCTCCTAAGAGAGAGAGAGAGGGAAGAGGAAGGAGGAAGATGAAGATCAGTTACCGTCGCCGGTCACCGTTTAACTGTTTTATTCAGGTTAGTGTTTGTATATAAAGATGCAGTATTTAAAAGAAGAGTCGAATCTATGTATTCGTTTGGTGTTTTTCTGGGTCGGGCGGATCTTTAGTACTGTTTCATATATAACTAAGAGGGAAGATTAGAAGATGAAGAAGCTGTAAAATTTTCTTGGGAAGAAAACTCTGGTTTCTATCTTCTCGTTGTAATATAGATAATCAACTTGGATTTATCTTCTTTCAGATTCACCATTGTATATAGTAATGTTTATTTTTCTTGGTGATTTCTAAGTTCTCTCTCACCTTTGTATATCAATGCTTCTTAACTAAAGTCAATCATATATGATGTCTTACAAGAAAACTGGCAAAACTTTAAACTTTGTTAACCACTCGAACATACAAAGTGATGGTGAATATATGTTGTTGGGTACAAAAAATCTGCAATTCTCGTGAACCCCCACCGTATTGCAATATCTTAGAACATGTAGGTGGCCATCATATTTGCATACTTTGTATCACGTCCATCAACTTATTGTTTCTAATGCATAGTTTTGTTGGTCAGCATTTCCAAACACCAAGAGAATCCCTTGTTTATCCACACCATACACATTTCGAATCTGATGTGAAATATGAAACAGTTGCATTTGATCCACACAAATGAGGTCTCTTCCAATTAACAGAGATGTTTCGATTCTAAGTTCCAGTCATCTTCCATTTTTTCGCTTCTCGTAAAAATCAGTTATGTCAATGGTCCATGTATGTTTCGAACTTGCGACCTATGGTACTTCTTACAAAGTTTTGTAAGAACTTATGTTGTATATATTTACACTATCACTTATGTTGTATAAATCTATTTAATAATAAACTACACCATCAAGATATATATGGTATTAAAATGAAATAAATTTCCTTAACAATGTAATAGATTTCTTAACGATAAAACTATGTTGACTACGTTGTCTTGTAATGACCATGAACCGCCACAAACTTACTATAACGACCATTATTAACCGCCAAAAATTTCTCTTTCTCTCTTCTATCTCCCTCTCTCTCGCGCCTCTCACTACAAAAACTTTGCCGATCGAACCGTAACAAGTCTCTTCCCTCACGCTTTGTTCTTCAACTCTCAAGCATATCGCATTGTGCTTGAGAGAGACTTTCTCCTCTTCTTTTTGTTTGTTTGTTTCATCCTTGAGAAAAGAGAGAGAAAGCAATTCGAAGAAGAGTGATAAACAGATATGGCGGGTGATGATCCAAAATCATCCGCTCCTAAAGACGATGGGTATGAAGATCCCTACATTAATGATCCATTTGATGGGTTCGGGCCCTTTACGGACGAAGATCTAATTAATGTAATGGCCGACATAAACCCAAACTTAATGGACATGTCTTTCACGGAACACACGCCTCCGTCTGTGTTACCTACATTACCATCGGACGTGGACGAAACTCATTTGTTTCATGAACTCGATCTTTCGATCAGTAACTACGACTCCAAAGATGAGTTCGAGACACTGTCTTTCGTTGAAGACGGTTTCACCATCCCCTTGGATATGTTCGAACAACCTAATGATGAACATAACGACAACAATGATGTCCCAGGAGAGATTGGTAATGATAATGGTAAAAACGTTGTTGGTGATAGTACTCGACTTGAATTGAGCACTAGAGTTTTTGGTGGTGCTAATGGTCTAGACTTTGAAATTGGTGGTTCAGCAACAATGCCTGTCCCGGTTACAACGACAATCTCTGATGGAGTTCACGCATGCAATTGTTGCAGATTGCTTCGAGAATTAGTCCATCTCAAGGGTATAAATATCTATCATTGATATTTTTGTATTTATTGAAATTATGTTTTGGTTGCAATATTATTGATCGCTTATATATTTTATTTGATTATATAGAAGGGGAGGAAAGGAGTAAGCTTGACATCTATGGAGGAATTGGTTTCATTTGCCATGCTATTCTCTTGATTCAACTGTTGGCTCCTGATTCTATGCAACGTCAACCTCTAATATTTCATCTGCAGCATTTAACGATGGAGGAAGTTAAAAAGTTCATAGAAGATTATTGCTACCAGAGAGTAGCAAATGGTTTATCACTTTTGCAAGACACTAATGCTGCTTTTTATCAAGCAATGAGTGCCAACTCCATCTTTAACCAGCCACCACCTATGTTGACATTACCATCAAGCACTGATGTTCCACTGTCTTTGCTTTCGCCTAACGAAGATCACGATGTTCCACTGTCTTTGCTTTCGCCTGAGGAAGCCCTAGATATTCAGCCAGTTCCACCACATGTTGAACTAAGGGAGGAACCCACCACCAGGTTGCCGAAACAAAGGGAAAAGCGACAAACACCTCTTGCTGCACAGGTTATATCTCTAGTTTCTCAATTTAATATATAGCCACTAATAACAACACATGACCTGTTAGGGTTACACGTTACTTGCACTATAAGGAACTCTTTTAAAAATAGAGGGAGTGATAGATATATTTTGATTTTGGGTTGCTGACATGGTAGTTTTGGTATAAGAAAGTCTTTTGGTAATCTGACTATATAGAGAACAGTGACCGAACGTTAAGATTTGAAAAGAGTAGTTCAAATTATCTTATTGTAGACTTACAACCACTAGTCTTCCTAGAACAAAGATGACAAAGACTGCATTAGGATTAGCATTTCATTTGTAGTATGTGACTTGTGCTACAAGAAATTATTTTCATTGTAGGTTTTTATTAGAGAAGGCACTAATTTCCGGTGTTTGGTTTATCTTCTATGTGCCGAGGACAAGAACAGAGAGAAAGAACTAAAAATATGACACTGAAGGATGTTTGTAAGCTTTTTGATCTCCCAATTGAACAAGCGGCGAAGGAGATGAAAGTGTGTGTGACAGTTCTAAAAAAGATCTGTCGGAAAGGAGGCCTTCCTCGGTGGCCTCACCGCAAAGTAATTGAATCAAAACACTATAAACAAGTCTCACTTTCTAAAAGTTTGTTTTAGCTTTCTCTGTAGTTTAACAAATTATCTTTTTAAATTGATTTGTAGATCAAAAGCCTCCAGGCAAAAATCGAGGCATTGAAGACTTTGTTACTCACGGCAAAGGATGGTGAAGTTAAGGCTCGTACTGAAGCTGAGATTGAGAGGCTACAACGTCAAATAGACAAAATTTGCAGTGACATACTCAAAAATATGTAATTTGTTTTTCATTCAAAATCCAAAGACTTGATACACTACGTAGATTTTATCGTTTGTTACGTTTTGATACACAAATAGTTGAATTATATTTTTTTAGTATACAATTATTGACGTTTCCAGCAGAACAATAAAATTCTTGAAAAATTCAAATAAAACACATTCACTCTTCTCTTTTATTTTGTTCTGCTTCTGTTTTCGATCATATTGTTGCACGAAGCTTGTGGTATAATGGGCTTAGAAATGAAAATATAGGCCCAATAGTGACGCTAGTCAGCCGTCAGGGAAATACGGTTACAAGAATTCAGGTACGAAACACGTGTCATATTTTAGTTGGATTATTAACTGTAGTTATTGAGGGACCGTATAAATTCTGCCGTTTTCTTCTCATTTCTCTTTACTCGCTTCTTCTCTTCTCTAATCTCTCTCTACACGGAAGTTTGTTACCGGCGGCGATTGATCGGAACAGATTCTTGCCGGAGAATCGGTTTCGGGAACTGGAATCATATTCCGTTGGTGTGCATTGTGCAAGAAGATGAAGATCATTGTCAAAACATTGAAGGGGATTCGCTTCGAGATCGAAGTAAAACCCAACGATTCGGTAAGGCAAATCTCAAGAATCGTATATGAGGAAGTTATTTGGTCACTGGTTCTTTGATATGGCGGTAATTAGGGTTTTCTCTGTTAATCATTCGTTTCTTGAGCTGCAAGTTTTGCTAGTGTGGGTGATTTATTAGGGCGGCGTTACTATATTTTCTTAAGCTGACGATTCTTGAATGGTTTCGTCTCTTTTGTATTGCTTTTCGATTGGAACGTCTATTCTTCTGTGAATTTTTGATTGTTCGTTTCCATGAGCTGATGGTTTGTTGCTTAGGTTGCTGAAGTGAAGAAGAACATAGAGACTGTGATGGGAGCTAGTGAATATCCTGCTGCACAACAAATACTTATTCATAAAAGGGAAAAGCTTAGAGATGAAACAACAATGGAGGCGAACAAAGTTTTTGATAAAAGTGTTATTGCCATTATTATCACCAAGGTGCGTTTGGGTTTTGGTTATGGAGGTTTGAGCTTATTAATATGTGATCTAGGGGCTAGTACTGTGACTTGTTTTATTTACCATTTAAGCTGAGTTTCTGGTACCTTTTGCATTTTGTGATTCTGGAATGCAGTCTGTTTCTTAATAGTTTATACTTTGTGTTTAATGAATGATTGTAACAAAGAAGTTAAAAGTGTTTTGTTGAGTTTTTGGGTAATGATGAGTTTTGCTGCAGGGATGTCTAGAGGAGATGGAGAAGCAAAACCCGCCATTGTTCCAGATGATTCGACACAACAGTGCTGGCTTCGTACCTGTGCTAAACAAGGAATCCTTTGAACGGTAATTAAGATGGTCTCATTAATTTATGGTTTGAAGACTTAGATAAACTATAGCTTTTGGTTGACGTTTTCGGATTTTTGTTATATGATTTAGTCGCAATCAATCGGAACGGCCTCCTTCACACCAAGACCGTGTAGACCGGAACGTGGCGATGGTAAGAGGCATATCCACCGCTATAGGTCTAGATTACTCCACCTCCATGAGCACATTGAAGGAACATATGGGTAAAAATGCATAAAATTATATATTAGAAACTAAGCTTTCTTTTGTTCAACTTATTTGATATTTTTTTTTATGGTATGATACACAGTGACAACGAATTGGCACAACCTGAAGAGGATTTGTTGCAACTTCAAGTCACAGCTGTGGATGATGAAGCAATCAACAGGGTTTTGTTTTATTCGTAAAAGCTTTTAATAATTTCAGTTCTATTTTGGTAAATGAAATTTTGATTGATTGTGTGCATATATGTTTGGTTGGAAAAAACAGCTGGAAGCTATGGGATTCGAGAGAAGGGTGGTGTTGGAGGTGTTCTTAGCTTGCAACAAGAACGAACAGTTGGCTGCAAATTTTCTTCTCGATCACATCCACTAATAGCACCCCACTCTAAACCAAACTTGAGTGTTTTTCTTCTTTTCTTTTGGGGTCCTAAAGTGGTTACATGTTATGGAGAATCAAATGTCTTGTTATGGTTACTTTTTGCTGTTTTACACAGTTGGGGTGATTGATTTGTAATTGTACCTACCTTTCGTTACAAAAATGAGTTTATATAACTCACTATAATCATTTCCAATAAAAAAACATTACAAGATATTTGTTTGAGGCTTTGCAGCTTTCATATGAACATGTAGGGCTAAGAAAAACCAAGTTCTTGTATCTAGATATTAAAAACTATTGTTTACATATTTTGGCTATAAAACAAAGTATTTTTCGAAGATGATTATTTTCCACGAACTTGCTACATTCTGTATTAATCTACAGTTTTACACGCCTTTTGCGTGTTTAATAATTTGGGCAAAAATCCTTTCTCTGCCACGGTTAGGACAGGGGGGAGGAATAAGAGAAGTAAATATTCTTATCGAATGAAAAATCAATTTGGTTCCTTCAAAGAGAATATAAGAAAAGCTCGAATATTACGAAGATAAACTACATAGTCAAAATCGTTAGCTTCTCATTTGATTTTTATCATGCCGTATGACAAAATCGCTAGCTTGATAAAAAGATGATCAAAGTTAAAAGCCACACTCGGGTTACAGTTGAGTTCTATACGTAAATATTAGTAAGTATTCATTCTTAGAGAGAAAAAAAGTATGAGGATTAGTGAATAAATCGTAATAAGCTTAAATGGTTAACATTTGTTTTTCACTTTTGAATGAATACAATAACAATTCACAGTGACAAAATAAAACAATTACAAAAAGGGAAAAGAAAAATCGAAGGGGGAATATATCATAAGAATTTTAGAAGATTTGTGAATTGTACTTGCCCATAGAATCTTTGCCGACTTTTTGTTCTTTTGACTTCTTTACTTCTATTTATATAAAAACCAAAAAAAAAAAAAAGAAGGAAACTTCCACACTGTTATTATGCATGCATATAACTGAAGATTTCATTTTTATTTTATCAATACATGAGGTGAGCCAAAGATTTTTCTTCCATAGCTTCTGAAAGCTTTTTGTGGCTATAACTAACTGTGCATCTCTCTTTTTATGTTTGTTCACCTAACGAACTATATGCATCTCATGAACTTTAAAGTGATCATTATTCGTCCTCTAGTAAAGTCAATAATATTTGATATCCACCTTTTACAATAAAAACACTTAAAAAATGGAAAATGAGTCGACAAAAAAAAAAGGAAAATGTAAAGAAGAAAGAAAAATATTACAATTTGAGAATGATTAATATTTCTTTTTTTATATCCATTTTTTTCTGGCTATTTGATAAATATGTAGATAAATATAGGGATGAAAATCTAAAAACAATATTGTTCGAAAAGGACAAACAATAGTCTTGAGTTCCACTTTGTAATGATACAAACAAGAAGTGATGGAACAACACAAATTGCTTGGGATCAAATCAACTTAAACTCAACTTACAATCATTTTACTATTCATAATACCACGACTGGCAATAATGTTATTCTTTTGGGATAACTCTTCTATGTTTTCATGTTAGCATACTTATTTTGAACCGTAATATTCCTCGTTTATGAAAAATCCATCGTGAAATACACATCCTTTTGTAATGTGAACACGTTAATAGTAATATGGTATTCAATCCTCATTTTGTATCCGGCCTTCTGAAATTGGGATTATTGTATAACTGAGCCAAAATCGATACTAGTGTATAATGATCTGCTACGATTCTAGTATACTTCAAGTATACATTCATATATATGCTAATATAATTTTACATTCTTTTTCTTTTAATTTTAAAACAAACACTTTAAACAAAAGAGTGGTTGACAAAAGAAAAACACTCTAGTCGTGATGTAATGTAATATGACGATTGACGGATATGAAGTGGTGAAGATTCACCCACTTGATCTCATGGATCATTCTCATTTACACTATAGATATGCTTTCAATGACAATAAAATCCGGCATTTTACAAGTACCGTAGATTATAGTTTTGATTCCCAATTGAAATTCCTTATACTATATTTCTTAAAATTTTTATTTTTTCCCCCTATATATTCCTATTTGAAAGTATCTTAGATAAATATATATACAAACTTCTCTATATAAAGAAGTTCAATGAATCTCTCATCTCACTCAATCCAAACTCAACCCACAACGCTACACATTAAAAAATAAAAAACCTATGGCAACCATTTCCTTCTCTCACAACCACCAATCCTCCGACAACCGCCGTGGTGGATCCCATCACCACCGTCACGGCCCCGTCGTGGAAGAGATCGAAGGACTCATCAAAGTTTTCAACGACGGCTGCGTCGAAAGACCTCCCATAGTTCCCATCGTCTCACCAACCATTCACCCATCTTCTAAAGCCACAGCCTTTGACATCAAACTATCCAACGACACATGGACACGTGTCTACATCCCCGATGCCGCAGCAGCCTCGCCGTCCGTTACTCTCCCTCTCCTCGTTTACTTCCACGGCGGTGGTTTCTGCGTTGGCTCCGCCGCTTGGAGTTGCTACCATGACTTCTTGACCAGCCTTGCCGTTAAAGCCCGTTGCGTCATCGTTTCCGTAAACTACCGTTTAGCCCCTGAACACCGTCTCCCGGCGGCGTACGACGACGGCGTTAATGTCGTCTCGTGGCTAGTCAAGCAACAAATATCTACCGGTGGTGGATATCCTTCTTGGTTGAGTAAATGTAACCTCTCAAACGTTTTCTTGGCCGGAGATAGCGCCGGAGCCAACATAGCTTACCAAGTCGCCGTAAGAATCATGGCCAGTGGCAAATACGCAAACACTCTACACCTCAAGGGCATTATTCTCATCCACCCTTTCTTCGGCGGCGAATCAAGAACGTCTTCGGAGAAACAACAACATCACACCAAGTCATCGGCGCTTACTCTTTCAGCTTCCGACGCATATTGGCGTCTAGCTCTGCCACGTGGAGCGAGTAGAGACCATCCATGGTGTAACCCTCTGATGAGCTCGGCGGGAGCGAAGTTACCGACGACGATGGTGTTCATGGCGGAGTTTGATATACTAAAAGAACGAAACTTGGAGATGTGTAAAGTGATGAGAAGCCATGGGAAGAGAGTTGAAGGTATAGTTCATGGAGGTGTTGGTCACGCTTTTCATATTCTCGACAACTCGTCGGTGTCACGTGATCGAATCCACGACATGATGTGTCGTCTTCACAACTTCATACATCCATCATAATAATTCCCTAAAGACCTTTTTCTGAAACCTTTAATTGATTTAAAATGTTGTTCTTGAAAAATAATAAGAGATAAAAACTTGAAATGTTGTGTTTTTATTGTGGATTAAAGTAAGCTTTGCTTTGTAGTGTTTTTTCAGTGAAGGTGAATAGTATAAATTATGTAATACAATAGATGGACTTGTACTTTTAAGTTAAGTTATGTATCCAATGCTTGAATATAATCTTAGCTTGACCACTGTAATTTTATTTCCTATTTTGTTTATGAGAAAGATAGTTTTTTTTTTCTTTTACTAAAAAAATTTATTTTGAAAAGAGTTGGAAATTAGAATCTACCTTTTGTTTTCTAGCACTTCAATAATTTTTCTCATAGTTGACTTTGATAAATTTGCCTTCGTGACAGAGACCATACAACTATAAAATGTTGTAGTGGATAAAAAATGTACTATTTCATTACAGTTTTTAAAATAATAAAGGTCAGCCATCAAGATATATAAATCTTGTACTACTTACTCAATCTTTTGCTTAAAATCTTTGAGTGTAAGCTATTTTCACTGTAATATTTAACTATGTATCTAGATATTGCTTATTTATCCACGAGGTTAGGTTTTTGTACATTTCACACGATTTTTTTTTTTGGAATCGAGTCAAAAAAAGGAATTGACTCAAGTAATGTATGGTCATAAACTCCCAAATACATAAAAGAAGACGATATTTATTCTTCTTTTCTTTTCCTCCACTTTTTGACGGGGCTTTCTTCATATGGATTGTTCGGTACGAATCACTATTGATAACAAGGAAATAAAAAAGTTGGTATCAAGATCTGTAACTTAAATTCGATACGTGTGTGTGTGTATACCAAGTTGTTAATGGTCCAAAACACAAACCATTTTACCATCACTATCCCCAACCCGTTTTTATTTTAGTTCTGTTGGGCCATATATTACACATTGACTAGAATTTTGATTCCAATAATAGATTATTCAGCTAACGCAATGGTTCATCTGAAAATTGTTTTAAGCATAGTCAAATCAGCCAGTTGCTAACGAACGAATTTGTTTTTAATCCTAAATAGACTACAAAACTAAATGATCAAATCAATCAAATTTTGAAATACCATTACTCTTACTAAGTATTAATTAAAAAAACTAATTTTAGGTCTAAATTTATATTACGTTTATAATTAAATTTCTTTCTTCAAATGATGATCGGAATAATATTGCAGAATGTTGGAGAATATATGATTTTTAGAGAATCAATTAATATATGGCTAAAAATGTAAAACATATTATAATCTGGGTAAATTTTGTAATTTCAGGTTAATATTAAAGTCTCTAGAGCGACTAGAGTCTCTCAACATCGGCTTCACTTTTAAAACCCAGAAGAAAGCCCTAAAGCTCTCTCCCTCTCTCTCGCTCGCTCTCTAGTTCAGTCTCAAGTTATTCTCTTCGTGTCCTGAATCTGTGCACCAAAGGTTATCGAAAATGTCAGTGCGAGTTCTGAATCCTAATGCCGAGGTTCTCAACAAATCTGCGGCGCTTCATATGACCATCAACGCCGCCAAGGGTTTGCAAGATGTACTCAAGTCGAATCTCGGTCCTAAAGGAACAATCAAAATGTATTTTATCCTCTTGATTTAATCTGATCTATGTATATACTGTTCATTATCTTCAAATTCCTCATGTGCTTCTCACTCGATGCAGGCTTGTTGGTGGTTCTGGGGATATTAAGCTTACCAAAGATGGGAACACGCTATTGAAGGAAATGGTGAGTTTGATCTTTTAAAATCAATCTAGATCGTATTGATCTGTTAGAATCGAGCTCTGTTTTGGCTTTTTAGTGTTGAAGGGTGCTCAGAAGCCCGTGAATTGTGTCATTTAGTACTACGCTAGATAAGATAGACGAAAGGATTAAGATACTGCCGGATAATCTTTGGTGTTGATATGGGCTACTGGTATGCTCCTTTACAAGTTATCTTGGTTCGATGATGCTTACACTCTGATTTCTTAACTGTTGCAGCAAATTCAGAATCCAACAGCCATTATGATTGCGAGGACAGCTGTTGCACAGGATGATATAAGTGGTGATGGTACTACTTCCACTGTTATCTTCATTGGTGAGCTTATGAAACAGTCTGAACGCTGCATCGATGAAGGTAAGTCGCTAATTGTTTGCTGAGAGTTCGTTAGTTTTATACTCCTATATGCTTGTTTTTATTTTATTTCTCAATCTATGTGTTATTAGTGGGGACCAACTATTTGTATTCAGCGACATTGATTTGCCAAGTTTTGTTTATATTGGGTATAGAAAATGCACAACTGGTATCTAGTTTTGTAGCCAGAATCCTAATGAAGGTTTATACTGTATCAGGTATGCATCCACGAGTCCTAGTTGATGGTTTCGAGATTGCTAAGAGAGCTACTCTTCAATTTCTTGACAACTTCAAGACCCCTGTTGTTATGGGTGATGAAGTTGATAAAGAGATCCTAAAAATGGTTGCAAGAACGACACTAAGAACAAAAGTATTCTTCATTTTATGATTATCTTTCTTTTCATTTGATTTTTCTTTTCGTTTTCTAATTTCGATTTACTCTTGTGGATTGTGTAGTTGTACGAAGGCTTAGCTGATCAACTGACTGACATTGTCGTCAATTCGGTGAGTTAACTGTTCTCTAATGGAATCTCACTTATTCTTTTCATTTTTTTTGTTCACACAGATGAGGACTCATCTATGCACCAATATTGGTTTTCGAGCTTGTTTGTCTTCTAATTATCTACTTTCCTCACATTACAGGTTCTTTGCATCCGAAAGCCTGAGGAAGCTATTGATCTGTTTATGGTGGAAATAATGCACATGCGTCACAAATTCGATGTTGACACACGATTGGTATGTCTTGACTTAATTTATTGTAAAATAGTTCCCTCATTATAGGTTTATATATGAAATACTTGCCGGTTTATAGTATGGACCTGTTGGAAACACTGACTTAATTCTGAATTAGGTTGAGGGGCTTGTTCTGGATCATGGTTCGAGACACCCTGACATGAAACGACGCGCAGAAAATTGCCACATCTTAACTTGCAATGTGTCACTAGAGTATGAGAAGAGGTGTGTAATATAATTCTTTGGTCAATTTGGCGAAGAGAAAGTAAAGGCCTGGATGTTTCTGGTGATGTGGACTAATATTTCTATTTATCTATCAGTGAAATCAATGCAGGATTTTTCTACTCTAATGCGGAGCAGAGGGAAGCCATGGTTACCGCAGAGAGGCGATCTGTTGATGAAAGAGTTAAGAAAATAATTGAGCTGAAGAAGAAGGTGGGACTGCGACCATTTCTCCAAGTTTTATTTTAAAACCCTGTAAAAAATACTAATACATGTTTTATTTCTTGTGCAGGTGTGTGGTGATAATGACAACTTTGTTGTCATAAATCAGAAGGGTATTGACCCACCATCATTGGATCTTCTTGCTAGAGAAGGGGTAAGCTACTTCTGTGTTTTCTTGCATTTAAACTTATGTTACAAATCGCTGAAATTGTGATATTTAGGAACAAGAAGAAAGATACTAGGGAAGAATGTGTTATTAAGTGAATTGAAATTGCCAGTAATATTAAAAGAGTAGTTCCTTCGATATACAATAATCCATGGAGACGATTGGCAGCATTAGTTTTTAGTTCTGGGACACTGACTGAGCTTGTCTATTCTTTTGTACCTAATTTCTCTTGTTTAGAAGCTGTTGAATCTAATTACCTTTCCTCATGTGTCCAGATTATTGGTCTTAGAAGAGCAAAGAGGAGGAACATGGAACGTTTAGTTTTGGCCTGTGGTGGAGAAGCTGTGAATTCTGTTGACGACTTGACCCCTGAGTCTCTTGGATGGGCTGGACTTGTCTATGAGCACGTTCTTGGGGAGGAAAAGTACACCTTTGTGGAGCAAGTGAAGAATCCTAATTCATGTACCATCCTCATAAAAGGTATTAGGACGACTTTTATGTCTTCATTAAGTTTTGATGGTTCATTTGTTCTTTTAGTAGTTTTAGTGTTCATTCATGAATTTCTTGGGTTTTGTAGGGCCTAATGATCACACTATTGCCCAAATTAAGGACGCTGTTCGTGATGGTCTGAGATCGGTCAAGAACACCATAGAAGACGAGTGTGTTGTGTTAGTAAGTACCTTATATATCTTGAAGTTTTTTTGTTAACATTGCTTTATGTTTCTCCGCAATATCAAAGAAATTGTTAATTCGTGATCAAAACCCTGGGTAAGGTTAGCATATAGACCTATTGTATATGTTTTGCGTTATGTTAATGTGTGGTTGCATGTTTCTGTAGGGAGCAGGAGCTTTTGAAGTTGCAGCAAGGCAACACTTACTCAATGAAGTCAAGAAAACCGTTCAAGGGGTAAGTTGATTTCTTCACTCGTACTCTAATTCTCGCAACATTACTTAATGCATCCCAATATTCTAAATTGCTAATACTATCATGAACATTGCAGCGTGCCCAACTTGGCGTTGAAGCTTTTGCTAATGCCCTTCTCGTGGTGCCTAAGACACTTGCAGAAAATGCAGGTCTTGATACCCAAGATGTGATCATTTCTCTTACGGTATGCATTCATCTCTCTTATCATCTTCTGCAAACTGAAATCAATTGTTGAAGGAACAAAGAATTAGAATTGCTCATTGTGATGCGCTTATGCAGAGCGAGCATGACAAAGGGAACGTTGTGGGACTGAACCTTCAGGACGGTGAACCTATTGACCCGCAGCTTGCTGGTATTTTTGATAATTACTCAGTGAAACGCCAACTTATCAATTCAGGGTAATGTTCGACCCAACTAGTCAATTCTAATAAAAGCTTTGGGTTTCGGTTGAAACCATTTCAATAACCGGCTATTTGTTTGTGTTGCAGGCCAGTGATTGCGTCGCAATTACTTTTGGTGGACGAAGTGATTCGTGCAGGCAGAAATATGAGGAAGCCTACTGCTTGAAGTCCTTTGCTTTTAACTTGGTTTCTAATTTGTAAGCACCTCAAATTTTGTTTCTTGGTGTAAATCCTGAATATTGTGAAACATATGTTTTTTTTTTCTTTTTGGCAATGAAAAACATATTTGAATCTGATCTTTAGATGTAGTGGATCTTTTGCAAAATGATAAAAAATAGTAATACAAAATCTATTTGAATCTGATCTCTAGATTTAGTGAATACACCCATATTTAAGAAAGGCCACAGTTTATTTATAAAAAAGGATATATTTTGGTTCGCAATGAACAAGAAACAAAGCGAGGACATTATATTGGTCGTACTCAAATCTTTTGTTCAACAAACATCTATATGGCCGAGGCTGAGACTTTACCCTCTTCTTGAACCATATACGCTCTCTTCATTTCCTCCAAGACATTGTCATTGGTGCTGCAGAATCAACAAAATAGTTTCATGGTTAGACAACATTTAAGCATCGGCCCAACAAGGGAGACGTTCATTAGGGAGTCACATAAAAAGAACTTGTGCACCAAGAACAAGACTGTGCTACACCGATATAGAAGATAGTTATTACTTCTCTTTTATCGCAGTATCAAAGAATCATCAATCATCCCCTTCTATAAGCTTATATTTGGTTACATATATATACTAGCACTGGTACGTCATGATAACGTTATGCATCTCCTAACCACAAGTTGTCTCATTTCATCATATCAGACTTACCAGTGAAGGGTATTAAGAAAGAATAATCAAAATCAGATGCCCCCATACACAACAAATCTTTATACGTAACAGTGAAAAAAAGATGACACCTCTAATGGAAGGAGCACTAAAAACTCGAAAAACTTACAATTGATGGAGGCAAGTGTTGAGCTCCCTAGCTTGCTTACGACATGTCCATACCACAGAAAAAGTTCTTCCTGTTGCGCATTGAGCATACTTGGAGACGTACTGATCACATTCCATTAATGCCTTTGCCTTCATCTTGCTACGCAGCGCTAATAACAAAGTATATACATAATCAATCAAACAACCATTTAACAAAAAAAAACCATCACCATTTCAACTTCAACACAATCTATAAGCTCAATTCATAGAAGCAATTTGACACACTCAATGAGAGCTTGCTAGATCAGATGCAAAATATGGAGTTACTACCAAGGGTTTATGAGAACCCTAATCCTCAATCTAGCAAAAGAATCTGCGTCTATGATAAGAAACCAGGCTTAAATAGTATCGATATGGTTGATCTCATTTTCGAGGCAATAAAAAAACCATTTGGGGGTTTAGGGTTTTAAAACATAGCGAGATGAAGAAGTCACGACATTGTCAAATTACCTTCTTCGACCTTCTTCTTCACGTGATTTTCACGAGCTTGCTCCACATAGCTACCCATTGACGACGGACCTTCGAGCTTTTCCGGCCTTCTCCGATCAATTCGATCAAAAGGGCAAAGGGGACTAGAAATGGGTTCAGGGCAAAGGGTAAATCCGTCATTTACCCCAAGGAAACTTAACTTATATTGCCATTTTGCCCCCTTAATATTTTTGTATTATATGAATGACCTTATTAACTTATGATTCGTCACATTTCACCCACTTCAATTTAAAATTATGGACGAGAATTAAGTCCTTTGACGGTCAACAGATTAGCACGTGTCGTATTTTAATTGGGTCGTTGCCCCTCTCTCTCTCTTTACTCTTTTCCCATTTAATGGTCACGAGACCGTCTCCCCCAAATTTCTCACTTCCCCTAATTTCGCTTCGAATTCAAAAGCCCTAATTCGAAAATTCCCATTTCTCAAGGTACGGTTCCGATCTTCCTTGCTCATACTTCGACAATGTTTTTTCTGCTTCTCGTTTTCTGCGTTTATTGTTGATATGTTGTTGATCTTCGCGTTTTGGTCATCACTTCAAGATCTGTAGGATTCAAAGTTCGTTCTATCGATTTTGGATAGATCTAGCAGTGTAAATCGTTTGTCAAAGTTTTTTATTCTTTGGGTGCGTGGATTAATTTTGTTAGAGATGATTGTTATCGTTGCTCTTGAATGCAAGATTGTTGCAGCATTACTGAGTTCTATTTCGTGCTCTTTGTTTATTGCTGCTGCTTGATATTTTCTTGTTGAAAACAGGTTTTTAAAAGAGTATTGCAAAGATGTCTTCTGATTCGTCCCGGGAAGAGAATGTGTACTTGGCCAAGTTAGCCGAGCAAGCTGAGCGTTACGAGGAAATGGTTGAGTTCATGGAGAAAGTTGCAAAGACCGTGGAGACCGAGGAACTTACTGTTGAAGAGAGGAATCTCTTGTCTGTTGCTTACAAGAACGTGATTGGTGCTAGGAGAGCTTCTTGGAGGATTATCTCTTCCATTGAGCAGAAGGAAGATAGCAGGGGCAACAGTGATCATGTTTCGATTATCAAGGATTACAGAGGCAAGATTGAAACTGAGCTCAGCAAGATTTGTGATGGCATTTTGAACCTTCTTGAGGCTCATCTCATTCCTGCTGCTTCTTTGGCTGAGTCCAAAGTTTTTTACCTGAAGATGAAGGGAGATTATCATCGGTACCTTGCTGAATTCAAGACTGGTGCTGAGAGGAAAGAAGCTGCTGAGAGCACTCTTGTTGCCTACAAGTCTGCTCAGGTTATCATCTTGTTTCTTCTTCTTAACCATATAGAGTGCTAAGATAACATGTTGTCTCATGCTATTGGTGTTTGTGTTTTTATGTAGGATATTGCTCTTGCTGATCTGGCTCCCACTCACCCAATCAGACTGGGGCTTGCTCTTAACTTCTCTGTTTTCTACTATGAGATTCTCAACTCATCTGATCGTGCGTGTAGTCTCGCAAAGCAGGTCTGTGTTACTTTTTCATTTATGCTATGCTTTCTGTCATTAACTAACAAACCTATATTCCAACTGTTTTGCTTGATTAAACTTAGCACATAAGAGGTTCTTTTTTTCTATCTATCGTTCATAATGTGGCAAAAACGTGTTACGTAGTTAACTTGTTACACTTCCATGTGGGTAGACTTTCCATATGTTCTAGTAATGGTTTGTAGATTGCTTACCATAGCCTGACCGATAGGGTTGTAGTTAATTTTGATGATGGGCAGAATTGGGAAACTAGATCCTGTGAATGGTTCCATACACTAGTGAAATTTGGACAACCTTCACATTCGGATTCTAGTTTGATTCAAGTACCTTTTGTTTAGTTACTAATATGATTTTTCATGGTGGTAGGCTTTTGATGAGGCAATCTCGGAGCTAGACACATTGGGAGAGGAATCATACAAGGACAGTACATTGATCATGCAGCTTCTCCGTGACAATCTCACCCTCTGGACTTCTGACCTCAATGTACTTGTCTCTCTTTACACTCATCATTGTTAGCAATATCTTAGTGATTGCATCATGCAGTTAAGATTCTTGTTGGTTTTCGCATAACATTTGTGTCTAATATCTAATCTCCAGGACGAAGCTGGTGATGATATCAAGGAAGCCCCGAAAGAGGTGCAGAAAGTTGATGAACAAGCCCAACCACCACCTTCGCAGTGATAAAATCAGATCCATGGAATGATTTGCAGACAAAAAAATATATGGCTTGGTTCTGTGTTTTTAAACAGAAAAAAACCTTGTAGTTTCCTTAAACATGGGCTGTAGTTTCCTTAAACATGGATTTGTAGTAGTAATTGTAGCTGCATGATTTGGTTATCGATGGTTAAAACTCTTTGTGTGCTTCTCACATGTTTTGGTTGTTGTCGTTGTTGCCGGTTTCACTATTAGACTGCATTGCATTACATGGTCCGGTCTAAAAGTTGAAAACTTGCTTCCTTCTCTGATTGGGGTTTAGTTGTCTTTTAGATTATGCTTCTCTAGGTGGAATGTTCCCCAAATGGAATTGGTTAAGACTCAAGAGAGTTGTTCAATGAAACGAAATAGAAATGGAATTTCACAACTTTAAACGAAAGATAAAGCCTCTTTCGGTTTGGAACAACTGTTAGGTAACACATATAATGGAATTACAAATCATAAATCCTCCATGACCATAAGCTAAAAAGTTGGATTAATTAATAAATGACATGGGAATGGGAGGTAACATTAACTGGTCCAAAATAAATAATTAATGTAATGACACATTCACATAATAATATCTCGAATTGAAATCCCACCGAGAGTGCCCTGCTTTTCCACTGAGTTTCTTCATATATATCTCTTTCTCTCTCATTTGTAATTGTATCTCTCACTTTTGTTTCAATGGCTTCAGCTACTTCCGTCATAGCCTGGTCATTTCTCTTTCTATTCTACCTCTTTGTTTTTCTCCATTACTGTTTCTGACTTGTGCTATTGCTCCTTCGTTTGATTTTTTGGCACAGGGGTTCTGGAGAAGATGGGCAACTAGGACTTGGAACCGATGAAGAAAAGGAATTGGCTTCCGTCGTCGACGCTCTTGAGCCTTTCAACGTTCGCTCCGTCGTCGGTGGTAGCCGCAATTCCCTCGCCATTTGCGATGATGGCAAGGTTACTTATCCAATTTCCTTTATGTGTCCTTGTTGTGTCTTCTTTGGTTGGTTTCGCTTAGAACTAACTAAAGTACAATGCTTTGCTTTGATTTTGCGATTTGATTCTAAGCCATGTCTTTAAGATTTTCTTAGTTCGCTTTACATAGGGTTTTTGAGATCTGTAGGACCAATTAAAAAGGGTTTAAAGCTCGTATTTTTTTTCTTGTCCTGAAGTCCAACTAAAATGCAACCAATATGTTTGTCTGAGGTTACTCTCGAATAGATCATCAGACTCTGGTTCTTGTCTCCATGGTGTAGTTTATGATTGATGTGTCACCAACATATAGAAATAATATGGTCTCTTAAATGGTTTCTCAGCTGTTTACATGGGGTTGGAATCAAAGGGGTACATTAGGACACCCACCTGAGACAAAAACAGAAAGCACCCCAAGTCTAGTTAAGTCTCTTGCCAACGTCAAGATTGTTCAGGTAAAACTTCTTACAATTATTTAAGTATTTTTGGCTCTAATGCTGTTTCCTCGTTGTGATTTACTCTGAATTGCCGTTTCTGTAATTGATCATAGGCAGCTATTGGTGGCTGGCATTGTTTAGCTGTCGATGATCAAGGCCGAGCATATGCTTGGGGTATGCATTTTCTCTCTCAGCTTCTTTCTAATGATTGTGACCTCAATGATCTTAATGATCTTAAGTTGTTCACCTTTTTGTTATATAATCTACTTAGGTGGAAATGAATATGGACAGTGTGGTGAAGAGCCTTCCAAGGATGAGACAGGTAGGCCTGTGCGGAGGGATATTGTAATACCTAAGCGTTGTGCCCAGCAACTTACAGTCCGACAGGTTACTTATGCTGCTAACCTCTCTTCATTTACCTCAATTTTTAGTTCTCTTTTTTTCCTGTCTAAACCATCTGTTCTCGGGTTTGTATGATTAAAATAACAGGTAGCTGCAGGGGGTACTCACTCTGTGGTTCTAACCCGTGAAGGTTATGTATGGACTTGGGGTCAACCGTGGCCTCCCGGTGACATGTATTATCCAAATTTCCTTTCGTTTATGGATACGACATTTGCATTTTCTTGTCTTCTGTTGGTTTATATGGTGTTTCCTGTGTATCGCAGAAAACAAATTTCTGTTCCTGTAAGAGTTCAGGGTCTTGAAAACGTTCGTCTGATTGCTGTGGGAGCATTTCATAACTTGGCTCTGAAAGAAGATGGGACTTTGTGGGCTTGGGGTAATAATGAATATGGACAACTTGGAACTGGAGACACACAACCGAGATCGTATCCTATTCCTGTCCAAGGCCTTGACGATCTCACTTTGGTATGTAGTCTAAGACTTCTGGTTTAAGCACTCATTATTATAACTGATGCCTTCAGATATGTGAACTATAAAGGCCTATGTTAAAGTTTAATTCCTCCTCTGAATTCATGTTAGGTTGATATCGCTGCGGGTGGATGGCATTCAACAGCTTTAACCAATGAAGGAGAGGTATTAGAAGTCATACATTCTCTTACTAATCTAGGGTCTCACTTTTTATTCCATCTGGCTCTTGATCGAGTCATTACTGGGTTGTTTCTGAGCTTGATGTAGATCTTTACTCTAAAAATGTTGTAACTTGGCTATGTCCAATATTAGGTTTATGGTTGGGGAAGAGGAGAGCATGGAAGGCTCGGGTTTGGTGACAATGATAAGAGCAGTAAAATGCTTCCGCAGAAAGTTAATCTCTTAGCTGGAGAAGACATCATTCAGGTAAAAAGTACAAACCACCAGTTCTTGACTCTTCTCATAGCTTTGAAAGCTCTTATTGTTTTTTTTCCTCTCAGGTCTCTTGTGGCGGAACTCATTCAGTCGCTTTGACAAGAGACGGTAGGATCTTCTCGGTAAGTCCTCTTAGAGAGTATAAAACATTGTTGGTTAGAAACCCAAAGTCAATCTATAAACCTCTCCTTTATATTGATTCCTGTGATCAGTTTGGTCGGGGAGACCACGGTAGACTCGGGTATGGAAGAAAAGTAACTACGGGACAACCATTGGAGCTTCCTATACACATTCCACCACCAGAAGGACGGTTCAACCACACCGATGAAGAAGACGATGGAAAATGGATAGCTAAACATGTAGCTTGTGGTGGCCGACACACTCTAGCAATTGTGGAATGGAAGTATGATCAGGAGGAAACAGAATAACCATGAAGAAGATAGAGCGAGCAAAAAAACAAAAACACAAGAGGGACTCTAGAGATAAGCATTTGTTATAGAGAAAAGGGGAGCAAAAGCATATGGTTAAGCTTTTGACACTCCCATGAATGATGAATCTATATGAAAGAGGAAGAACTAAATATAATATCATCATGATTTTGTTTTTGATAATATAAAATAGATTGAAAAAGAGAAACAAATAAGAGGAACCTTTGAAAGGATGGTTTAAACCTTTAAACCTTTATTGATTCTCTCGGTTTAAAGGTTTTTCAACAACCTTTGACAAGATGAGGAACACAAATAGGGAAGATATACTTTGATTTTCTTGCTTGTCTTTGTCTTGATCTCACCCATGAGAAACATCCAGGTCCTCTCTTCTTCTTCTTGGTCTTCTCTTCTTCTTCTTGTTCGTCTTCTTCTTCTTTATCATCTTCTTCACTCATATCTTGCTTCTCTTCTTCTTCTTCTTCTTCATCTTCTTCGTTGCTCATATCTTGCTTCTCTTCTTCTTTTTCTTTCTCTTCCAACTTCACATCCTTCAAAGCTCAAATAAATCTTCATTAACATGTAATATCTTGAGAAGAACAAGGCTTAGATATATAATATAGATAAGACTTATTTTCCTTACAAGTGTTTTTGGCCTTTTGGCAAATTATCTACAGTTTCATGTCCAAAAACAGCAATTGATAATAGTTATACAAACGTAAATCATCTCTTTTCTTTCTCAAAGGTAAAACCACATGTAAAGTTGGGGACTGGTGAGACTTGATGAAACAAACTTCTAAGGTCTCTAATCGAGTTTGAATAGAATGAGATTGCTATCAGTGCCTTATCAAGTTACAAAAACTTACTCCTAAATAACATGTTACTCATAATCATAAGAGTGACTATAACTGTATATTTAGATAAATGTACAGAGAAAATACAGAATATGGATGGTAGTCACGTGAGTTGGAGACAAAATCATGAAATGGGGCCTAATGAGATATATTTTCAAGAAATACGGTTTTGTGTTTCTATGATTAATACTCTCATATATAGTCATAGACGGTCATGTGTACTATGTTTCATATATCATGAAAGAATCTTAAATCTTAAAATGAATCATGTAACATATCTACAAAAACAATAATAGAAGAGTTTTATCATTGTCTCTTTCCATGAAAACATTTGGTACTATCATTTCTTTGATGCTTTTCTTATCTTGCGAAAGAGTATCTAATTATTGATGCATATGCACGAACAATTCAAAATTTTATGCAATTATTATTTTTTTCCGTACCTTTTCAATTGCATGGACCTCACGCTAGCGACTAAATATTTCTCACTTTTTTATTAAAAGTTTTCATTTTTTTCTCTCTAAATTATAATTTTACCAAATTAATAGATTTTTTTTTTTGATTTGATACTGTTTTTCCTTAATATTTTAGGCTACGGTAAATATTACTGGATTTTGTTAGAGTAATCCTTGGTTAAGAAGTTTAAATCAAACTCAAATAAACATAAATGAAATAAATTCTTTTTGAATTACTGTTATATTGATATTATATATACCTGTTGTTGACCTTTCACTTTGAGATTGATATCCACTGGCCAATCATCAGCTTCCACGTGTCGTTTTAACGACCTTTCCATAATCGGAGGCGTTTTTGCCGGACTAGGGCTACCGGAGCTAAGATCCACCGACGTCGTACTCTGTATGCCCACATCTCGCTTCATCCCCACAACTTTCTTTTCCGCTAAAAACACCCCCCCATAATTTACTTTTGATCAGCAAAACCCAATCAAGAACAAACTTCAAGAAACCTAAAAAAAAATCTAAAAGATGGGACAGAGTTAAAGTCAATCACCTAGAGCAAGAAGTTCAGGATCAGGAGCATAAAGATCCTCGTGAATGACTCTAACGTTAGGATTATTATTTGGTTTGTTTTGAGCAATATTATTCATCAATGGATTGGGACTAGGGAAGTGAAGAGGAGCAGACATGGTTGATAAGTTTCTGAAGGATCTTGCACTTAATGTTTTAGCAGACAAACACTCCATTGGTACTTCTCCAGACAATGGATTGCAGATATATTTCTCTGCTTCGTTCCACTTCGAATTCAATGCAAACCCTTCTTGTGCTAACCATTCCCTGTTATTGTACATTGTCTTTGCTTGTAATGCTGCTACAAACAAAAGAAACAAGACAAAACACATTTGGAACATTACTCTCTTGTTCTGTCCTTTCGAACGTTCAATAGGAGAAAAGCAAAAACTTACCTTTGAGTGCATTGGTGAAGGAATATGTTGATGGGTCAATCTCTTCTGTGGTAAAAAGATTTGAAAATTCAAAAAATATTCAGAAGAAGTAATTCTCATAAACTTATTGGGACAAAGAGAGAGGTATTTATAAAACCTTTGAGAGTGTAGCCAGGAGAAGAGGCAGTACTAGAGATGTTGTTGAAGTTTGTTGTTCTAAAAGAAGACTTGTGGTGATCTTCTCGGAAGCTTCCAATGTATGAAGCTGAGAATCTTCTTGAACTCGGGTTTTCGCGGATTAATCGAGCTCTTCGATCCCATTCTCTTAAGTTCATAAACTCATGCTCATCTCCTCGCAAAGCCATGGAAACGAGATGTTTCTTCTTCTTTAATTTTTTGAAAAAGCAAAAACTTTTGAGCCAAGGAGGGAGAATGAAGAAATCAGGCAGTACCTATAAAAAGATGTTTTTTACTTTATGAAAAAACGAATTATTTTTGTACCTTATCTTTTTCAAAAGTTTTTATTGGTTACTCATATTTAAATTCTTTTGTTTTTTCTTGAAAGATTCAAAATATATATATTTTTAAAAAAACTAGAATATATAGAGGTTGTTAATCAAATTGACTGCTTGCCCTGTATTTTTAAAAAAATACAGTATAGCAGTTTTGTTTTTTCTTGGGTGTAATCCATTTATAGGAATCAAACTCACTTGGCATTTTCTGATATTTTGTAGTAGTTTTTAAAAATATGGTCCTTCTTTGTTCTCAAAGGTTTTGAGTTCAATTTCTTTTTTAAAACATATATTAAACTGCTTTTAACAAGTTGGTCCAGTCGATATTAGCTTAATTGAACAATTTATATTGCATTAATTTCTTATTGAGAGACACCAAATGCAAAAAACAAATGAACGAATTGTCAAACATTGGTCATTTGGACGGAATTACTGTTGTTGAAAATTATATTTGCATATTTTTATTTTATTTTATTTTAGCTCGTAGTTTTCAAGTGACAGTAGTATTACTACTGGTACACACTATTTATGAGTTGAAAAAAATGGCACAGATTTTGGAACGGTGGACACAAAATCTTTTAAGAGTGGTTAATAACCACATGTGATTTCACCAAATATAATAATGTTCATTGATATGAAATGTTGAAATCCTTTGATGTAAATAGAAAAATTTGAACAATCTGATAGAAAACGACTTAATACTAACTTTAGTTGGTCGATACATTAAAGGAAAAGTAATGCAAACTAGTTTGACTTGTCGTAGTTGCAAGTGTTTTTCTATCCGACCGCATACTTAAAATCTTCTTAGGATTCGATCTTCCTACGTAAATTTAGGGTCCTTAAGATTACATTATGAATTACGGTTCATTAACTTATTTGTTGGTGGACTTACAAAAGAAATACCGATAACTAGAAGTTTCGATAATCCTAGCTAACACTTGAGGCCTGATACTCATCAGTCATCACTAACCCGAAACTATCTTACATATCAAGTAGTTGCTAATTAATCGAATATTTTTATTTCTTCTCTAATGAAGTGAATTAACAATTTATAAGAATAGAATATATATGTTTACAGTGTACTACTATATATACGGTATTATCCCATAGTAACAATTAATTATGTGTGTGTGTGGGGAAATAATGAAAGTTTTAAGAATGGACCAACGAAAAATGTTGTTGGCCAACGTCTGAAAAAGAGCTGGACCAAAGAAGAGAGATGATGGCACATGGTAAAGGAGTTGGCAGAATGTGAAGAATGGATAGGATGATATGGAGTTATATATGATGATATGGTTTATTTTGATTTTTTAAAATGTAAAGTAGTGTATGTGTCTATAGAGTATAGAGTGAAGTTGTTTTCAATAACATGGTCTTCTTTTGTTTGGTTATAGTGAGGCAAATTGATTTGAAGTGTGATCGAGTGGACTCTATATAGAGGGAATCTACAAATAGTGGTTTGTGGTCGTACACATATCAATATATATCCATGTCCATGTGAATGTCACATTCATCTTTGTTGTACATGTGGTGAAGATGACTAACTATGAAATTTTATCTATCCTTTTTTGCAAATAAGTAAATCTCTCGAATCTTAGAAGTTAAAACGTAAAAGAATGGATGTTTAACATTTAGAATCGAATTAGTATAATCTAACATCATTGTTATATCAAAACTGAACTCTACTCATATTTCATTATGCTTTTTTCAACGTGATGAAAATATTTTACTATGAAATTTATATTATCTTTTTGGACTAAATGAATCTTAGATGATCGTTAATAATTAAAAGACTTTAGATTTTTTTTTAAAACTAAAAGACTTAAGTTCATTTGAAATGTAATATAACTGAAAACATAAACCAATCTGATATAAATAAACACAAAAAAAAACACTCAGATTTTATTAGGTCAAAACAGAAAGATAAACTTAGATTTAGCATTTCAAAATATCAAACGTTCCAAGTTATTGTGCATATTAAAGATATATAAATCCGTGGTTGTTATATAGTTTCAAAACCTTTTGGTTTAAGGAATATTGATTGAACCGGTCGGTTAAGCAACTAAATGGCGAACCCACAATAGAAACTAATGATTGTGGTGGGGGCAGAAGATGCATGCAAATGTAGGCATCACTTGTGACAGGTGAAATAAGGAAAATGATTCATTTTTATAATCTTTGTCTCTTCTTTTTCTTCTTGCAGATTATCTTCTTCTTTTTTTCTTCACTCTTCTTATTTTTGATTTATTTATATTCTCACTTCTTGTCTTTTGTTTTGTCTATTTTGTTGTTCATCTCAAAACAAATTTACCCACGAAATTCAAATTTGAGCCGATTCTTTCTTTTTTTGGCGGTTTGTAGTACAAATCATGACCATTTCTCTTTTTACACATATAGAGTAAGGTATTTATGAATCGCTTTTCCAATGTCACCAATCTAAGATTTATTGCAGGAGATAGTACATGTCCATGTGAAGTTTTTTTATTTTTAAAAAAAATATTGAATATGTTATTTCCTATAACTAAGACTAGTAAAAACAAAAACATGAAAATGCAAGGTCAGATTTAATTTGAAAAAAAAGAATCACAACACACTAAGGGAACTACTATACTGAAAATAAAATTTAATATTCCCTTGATTTTTTTAAAAAATATCCCATTGAATACAAAACGAGATTAATTATTAAACTTTTCAATTAGTAAGTTATAGACTTACCTGGAGGTCCTGGACAGGGTCAACGGGTAATCATGAAGATCCGTGGCCTAGGCTAGTGACTTCCTGCACTTTGAGGTGCGTTAAAACTTTTCAGTTAGTAACTAAGTTATAGGGGATACAACACTTAACTTTTTTTTTTTTTTGTCTATAACCTTGAGACTTCGTAAACGTAGTCAACATTAATCTCCGAAATTTTTGAACCGCCAACTTTTTTCTGTTTAAAGTGATCAATTATGATTACAATCGTAATTCAAATATTGCTTTTCAACATTTAAATAGTTTGTAAACGTGTCATCATCACCCAATGTCCAAATTAAAAAAAGAAAACTTGGAGTGACTTGTAACGCTGTTCAAGATGTCTTGAGTCCATAAAAGCCCAATAAGTAAATGTTCATTAGCCCATATAAATGCTTGATTGTGAGATTAGACTTTAGCTCAACAGTCAACAACATACAGTATTTAGAATTTTAGATTGTATGCATATGATTTTTTTTTTTTTTTTTAGATTGTATGCATATGAATTTATTAGTTGTTCAGTATTAGTGAAACTAATCGCAACGGTGAAGAAAGCTATTAATGGACAATAGTTTTCTAAAGGGCCAATTTTACAGTTTATTTTTTATTTTATTTTTATTATTGGTCCTTCAGAGATATAACATTAGCGATGTATCAGTGAAAACTATCGTCCATGAAAGCGTAAACTAATCACACCGGCTCGATGAAGAAATCCTAGACAAAAGTTTTTCTCTTTTTTCGGTACGAACAAATTTTTTTTTCTATAAAGTATTTTTATATGATTGTAAGTAAAATATTTTTGTAAAATGATTTCACATAGAAAGTCCTATAATTAATAATTAGAGAGAAATATGTATCAATATCTATATATGAGGAGTCCAAACTAAAATCACTAATACCAAGATATCGGATGCTTCATAAAACAGAAACTAATCACCCTATTATAAAGTCTATAATCAATGATTAGTTTACCAAGCTAGTATTAGAAAGCCAAAACTAGTACTTGATTCGTTGAACCGTACAGTACTGTTTTTAATTACGGACACAATCTTTGATTAATCCAAGGCAAAGATAGGGCCTAATGATACATAAATGATGTTCAAGTTCACTGTTACATCTCTAATCGATAGTTATTTAAGCAATGAGCAACAAAATATTGTATCAAATAAGAAAATACTGTAGTAGTTAATCACATCAATATTATCAAGGAGACAAGATACACAAGGTTGTCTGGATTATGCCAAACAGTAAGCATATGCAGTCACGCGAATGTCACGTGTGGTTGGCTCCACATCTTTTTCATTTCCTACTGTTTTTTTTTTTCCTACTAAATAACAAGTATTTATAAAATAAATTACTAATGGATTGGAAAACGAGGGAACATGAACTTTGGAAACAACATAATTTCAAGGCTTGTCCCTGATTACTTACTTTCTTTTTTACTTCTGAAACATTGCATTATTGGTAATTTTATAGAAACTTATTCGGATTACAATATGTTTGCTTCTTTTTTCTCTTTTTCTTTCTGAAAGTTCAATTGGACTCTTGAGTATTGATACTTCTTAGGGTAATTTGAACGTAAGCCATTGAAAAATAATTTGTCTTTGGGATATTGGATAAATTTATAGTCTCTCTCAACTAAACGACCCCGCGACGTAACATCTACTTGAGACATGTCCACATAATTTTTATATTAGAAGATAAATATACTGGCAACTTTTGTATATATAGTGGATATATAGATTATATTTCCGCCCCGTAAATTATAAAGTTCTGTCTTGAAATAGGACATAGGGAGAATAGAGCTGTGGTGACCACCGGTTAAACAGTATCCGGTAATCTAAGCTTTGGTATTTGAAATGTGATTAATTAACAAACAATACAGTATGTATGATAAGTTAAAGAGGTTAAGTTGTATGGTTTAGTGGGGACTTTGAAGCAAGCAAGGCCAGGTTCAAGTTATGTTTGGTTGCATGGTGGAACACGAGAAAAGACATGTGGGATTGTGTTTTATATGAACTTGGTTTGGTAATTGTTTTAGTTTGGTTAATTTGATTGAAAAAAACTAGAGTAATAAATAATCGGTAATCAGCACAAGTTTCAATTTTGTTGGGTTTGATGAAGTCATTGATATATATTTTTTCATTTTGTTACAAGTGTTTCTTCACACAAGTGCTTTTTTTTTTTTTTTTTGATTAGTACACTTTTCATTTTTTGGGATACATATAATTTAATAAAAGCTGTAACCATGCATGCATGCCACTAGTTCTCTCTATAAATACACACCACCACAAGTAACTTCTCATTCAAATCAATTCTCTCTTCTCTCCAAAGCTCATTTCTTCTCTATCAGCATAAAGCTACCAAATTAAACAATTCTGCTTTTTATAGCTTAGTCTTTAAAGACCAAAACTTTCTCACCTAAAAGTTTTCCTCAAGCATTGTTATATATCAAACGGGTTATTTGAAAGCTTGAAAATGGAAATGAAGAGGGTCATGATGAGCTCTGCAGAGAGATCAAAGGAGAAGAAGAGATCAATAAGTAGAAGATTGGGGAAGTATATGAAGGAACAAAAGGGAAGGATTTACATCATCAGAAGATGTATGGTCATGCTCCTTTGTTCGCATGATTGATTAAAAAACAAAGTTTTATCAATGCCAACTCTAAATGTATTATTTTATGTATACACGTGTGTGTGTGCATGTGTGAATGTGGCTTGTTACGTGCGGGAAAGATTAGTGCTAGTTTGGGGAGAAAACCGGTTATTTATGTTTTTTTTTTGTGATCTTCGACCGAATTGTATATATAATGGCCTCAACCGGTCGATCGATGGTTGTTTTTCTTAAAACTAATGTTACTCTATGCAATCATTTAATACTGATTCATCATGTGCTTAAGAGTTCAAATGTATTAATCAGTGATGATAGTTATCAGTTTATCTAGTATTGGATTCAAGTTTTATATTGATAATTACAAGTTACAACTAACATGGTGAATTATAAATATCGAAAGATAAAGACAAATGGTTTTCTTACTATAAAATAGATCAGACACAGCTATAAATATTTTTTTGTTAAAGATATAACTACAAATATACACAATACAAATTTTCAATCCCTTAATTAGTCGTCAAAGATATGCTTCAAATATATGCTTCTTCTACTGCTTGCAATACCATCACCATCATTGGAAGAACCCTCTGAATGAGCAAGCAACTTTCCCTTTTGCTTACGGTCCAAGTCATCTTCATCATGTTCATCATCAGCTACATCATCATAATGTTCGTCCCTATAGCTCTCTTCTGAGGATGACTCATCGCTTGGTGTTTGAAAAATCGTAATACTCTCATTTTCCCTATTTCGGTAAGAGAAGCTTCTAGAACTTCCTCCGTACAAGGGAAGAACATAATCTTTTAACTTAGACTTGGACTCATCTATGTCTCTCCCAAGACTATAGGTCGACGAGAGTTTCCTTTTCACGTTTTCCCTCTTTTGAATCAAATCACCGATTTTATCAACCGCGGATTCATTGGCCGTTGATTCGTTTTGAAGTCTCGTTATCGTTTTATCAATTTCTCTACTCTTCCTGTGTAGCAAACGCTGGAAGAAAAATGGACTGTGAGATACTAGAAAACAGAGGATTCTTGAAATGTAAATGAAGTTAAAGATCCTTGTTACACAAGCTAGGGTTTCTTACTCGCTTGTCCAAGAAAGTACTGAAGGGACGATCTTGAAGCTTCTTTTTCTTCCAGAATATAAAACAGAACCTCACAAGAGCCGCAAAGAGGACCATAATCACAAACTCGAACAGTAAAAACCAAATGATCGCTCTTTCGTTCCCTAAAAGAAAAAAATAACAGTCTCTCTTAGAGATTTGAATGACCAAGAAAACCATTTGAAAGATACTGGAATTTTAAAGTGTTCATGTTTTAGTTAAGTTTACCAATGTAGATATCAAGATGCTCTGGTTCTGCAAATGAACAACTAGATGACAGCTTTTCGTGTTTAGAACGACATCGAAATGGATTTCCAGAACTAGAGGCTGCAACAAACGCAAGAGCAATCCTCTCGTCCAACACAAAATGTTGTAGATCTTCGTCTAATAACAAACCCGGAATTTGATCTGATACAAAAACCATTATTTTCAAATCATAACAATCTATATATAGTTACTAAGAGACTAACAGTAGTCTTAGTTAAGATTTGAGTTTTACCAGAATAACTCTGAGACCAGTAGATAGATCTTGTCTCTGGGACTACAAGTGAAAACACCGCTGTTTCTGGTTTCTTGGCCGACACATAAGTGTAATCCTCAATGACACGATCGATCATTCCTTCGAATTTAGTCTGAGAAACATAAACCGCATAGCCCGAACAATCGAGTAATGGCTCTATTTGGATCACTGAATCTGTTTCTGCATTTTTAGGTATCTTATAAAGGTCCCCTGTTCTTGAGAACGAGTACAATGTCCCATCTAGTGAACCAATCGATGCCCAACCTGTGAAAAAAAGAAGAAGAAGATAAAAGATCGGTTTTAGAGGTGAAAGTATCTTGATAGATTTGTTTATGAAACTGACTGTTTGAGTCTATGACAGGGTCTGAAGCAGAAGTTTCTGCCAATGGACCAATGGTTTTTTGCCATAGAATGTCGCCGGAAAACGAATCTAATGCGAAAACGAGTGATTTGATAGGAAAAACGACGTAGACTAGACCGTTATTCCCCGGTGTAACAGTGAAGAATCGATCCACTAGACTAAAATCTTGAATCCATTGGTAGTAAGTGCCACGGAGAGATAACGAGTAGAGTTCTCCTTCATTGTTTGAAATCTGAAGAAATTAAAACAGAGCAAAAATCATTGAAGAAACGTGAATGGAGAATAACAAGAGGGTCAGAGATCTCTTACATAGATGCTTCCTTCGCAAGAATCAATCACTGGTCGAGAATTGAATGTACAATTATCAAAATCTTTTCGACAACCTAGTCGGTACCCGAATCGTTCGATTTTAGGCTCTGCAATCCAGAGTTGCTGCCGAAACATATTATAAGCGTAGAGACCGTGATTCTTAACCGTGATGTACACGGAAGAACTCGATACGCTAACCGCGAAACCGAGAATCGTTTCACCAGGATCGAAGAACAATTCCGGTTCAGATTTGGTTCCGTTTCTTGGAAAAATGACTCTCAGGATACGATTTTCTGCAAGAAGAAGCATCTGAAAAAACAAATATCACTTTAAGAAGAAATTCAGAGGAAAAAACAAAAACAGAGTGATTGTTCATGAATGTACCTGGTTGAAACCAGAGTAAACCGGGGCAAAATCGGTGTTACATTTGAAATTCATGTGTACCGACCAAGCGATTGATCCGTTAGACTCGAAGGAGAAGAAGTCGTTGTCTGAGCAAGCGTAGACTCTGCCGTCATCGCCAATGAGTATCTTCGAGAGGATTCGAACAGATTTCTTAGTCGCAGTTTGGTCTGAAGATTTTGAAATTAAACTATTTTACTTCTTTGCGGGAAATAAAAACTGTCGCATGTGGCAGGAGAAAGAATTTACCTTGTAATTGAGAGATTCTTTACCTTGTAATTGAGAGACTCCGGAGAAGAAGACGAAGAAGAAGAAGAAGAAGAAGAAGAAGGGTAAGGGGATATAAACGAATCTAAAAGCCACCATTGTCGCAGATTTTTGCAGAGAGGTGTGCCAACGAGATTAGGGTTTCTTCATCATAACGAGATCAATTCGACGCAGTAGTTAGATACGATTAGATCCAGACTAATCATAATAAGGTCGAAAGTAGTACTTAGGGTTTATCAATCTCTGTAACTTGAGATCGACGAAAACATTAGAAAGAGGGGAAAACTTACGGTGAACGGAAATGAACCATCGTTTCATTTACTTCTTCAAATTTACTCCGAAACAGAGAGTACTGCTTGTAACGGTTTACTACAAATTCGCACACTGTGCCGTTTATCCATTTAGAACAAGAACTGCAAACCGTTCAGTGTTAAATCGCATCCACTCGAATTTACCGCGTGTGGTGGTGATTACCGATTACTAAATTCTGTGTAAATAAATTTTATTTTATGAGAGTATTTTGAGTATCTCACTAAAACATTTAACATACAAATCAAAACTTCTAGGCGAGTTAATTGGGCCATGGCTTCTAATTGATTTTGTAATCCAAAGCACAAAAATATTGTGTTATTGGATTCTTGATTTTTAAATCTTTGTCGAAAACACGTGTTAATGATTCAATGATTTCTAATGATTTATTATTAAATTCAACTTAAACAAATGAACCTATAAGGTCTCTTAGTTTTATTCAGACACTTGAAACAACAACAACAAAACTCTAGAATACAAAGGGAATGAGAGCCTTGATATGCTTGGGGAAGTCATCAAACTTGGAAAGATACCAAGTTCTTGTAGCATAACTCCGACCAATGAGATAGAGCATTGTTCCCATAGCGAAAGAAAATGAATAAATGGTCTGAGAGATGAGAAAGAAGCTCCAAAACACAAGGATCTCAAATAGATAGTGAGGGCATATGATTATATCAAAGAGACCTCCTTTTGGTATCTTGTACTCTTTCTTCCCATCTTCTTTCCTTAGCTTAGCCAGCAAAACATGGTGATACAGATTCCCAACAATTCCCACCACAAACATCACAACTCCGGCGAGTTTCATATCGAAACTCGGCTCGGTAAGTCCCAAGGTGAGATTTTGACTGTATAACATCAATGCTGTGGATGAGAAATAGCTGCTACTTATGGTGAGAGCTGAGTCTATAGCCATCCCTCCACTGTATTTATGTATGAACAGAACCTGTTCGATGAAATGCGTCAGAGAGATGAAGATACTGCTATAGCTATTAAAGGTTACTTCTTTGATGATTAATGACAGCTTCTAATCAAAACCCATGAAATTGGTACCTCACTAGCTTAGATGATGATTGTTAATGAGTCAAAGTATGTTTATTTACTTATGAATGAACATAACGTGTTCGACGAAATGCGTCACCGAGAGAGTGAGTGAAGGGTTTTGTTTACCTCGAATACCCTCTTGAAGAAATGGAGGGCAAGTGCGGATTTGAGAAGAAGAAACCTGAGATCATCAGAAGGTACGACGAAGAAAGAAGACGCAGCTGCTAGAAACGCAGGTGTGTATAGCAAAAGCATTCCATTTCGGCTTGAGATGCTGCCGAATCGCTCCTTCTGTGGTTGTGGTGATGATGATGATACGCCGAATTTGGAGTATTTGAGATGATTTCCTCTGATTTCAGACCAACCGATATTGGCCAGAGCAGCTACACCAACGACGCTCATACAATTGAGCAATATTGATGGAGGTGGTGGATATACAAAACTTGTCACCATTTCCATTTTCTTTTGTTTTTGGTTTCTCTTCGGAAGAAAGAAGCTGGTTCTGCAATTTTGGGATATTTTGTTTGTCCTCTCTAGTTCTCTTCTATTAATAGCCACAAATTTTTTGATAAGAAATACTTAAGGATTAAGGAGACACCGACATGAGATCAGATGCAATTATGCAGATATGATTCGCTTTTTAACTGTCTTTTTCTTTCATATAAACGTATAGAATGTGCGTGTAATTCTTGACTTTGCATATTGTTAATGTTATCAAACCAAATCATATCACTATATGTGATTCTGACTTTGATGAAGCTATTGTGTGAACGTTTCCATTTGTAGGTATAAAGTGTGACTTTGAATCTAGTGTGAACCATGTATACATAGATTATTGCCGTTTTTATATTTCAT
Organism: Arabidopsis thaliana; assembly: GCF_000001735.4. NCBI lineage: Eukaryota > Viridiplantae > Streptophyta > Magnoliopsida > Brassicales > Brassicaceae > Arabidopsis > Arabidopsis thaliana. Next base: position 5,227,585 of record NC_003076.8, on the reverse strand, counting down.
GGACGGTCCACGTCCACGTGGTGTTTCCTTATATACACAAACACGTCGTTTCTTTGACGGAGAGAACAACTTCATGCCGTTTTCTTGAAAACACATTCTCGACGTTTCATCATCCATTGAAAACGAAAGTAAAGTTCCGTTTAAGTTTTGGCAACATATGAACTACGTGTTGTCTTTATGAGAGACATTTCTTCTTTTTTTCACTTTACCTTTTCCTATCAGTAGGTCAGGTGTGTGTGCAAAACAAACAATGAAACTAGTTTGCATTAATGAAAATTTTTAACTTGTGGAGTTGGATCCAATAATAAGATAAATTTCATTCTCAAACATGAATTCCCAAATTTCACACATGAAATCTCCCAAAGTGTTCCCTCTATTCAACGCAACTAATCATTTTTTATGTAAAGAACTTTGAATTAACCCTAAGTGCAGTAATAACTTCTTACACAACAAGCCTATACAGTTACAGAGACACAACATTTCCCTCCAAAAAACCTCTCTATTATACAAAAAAACAAGAATCCCTCTTGATTCAAGAAACAGATGCATGTTCTTCTTCTTCTTCAGATTCATGTATAGATTTCATCTAGGACCAGAGAGCTCCATTGCTTGCACAAGTAAACTAGAGTCATCGGTAAGATCAGAGTATCTGTCTGAAGATGACATCAATTCATTTATCCTGTTGCTACATTTTGAAACACTGTCTGATCTTTGAGAAGCTTCCCATTTCTCTGCAAGTCCATCTCCTTCCAGCATTCGAACAACTTCAGACATTTTTGGTCTATGTCCTGGCAGGTACTGTGTGCACAACAAAGCTACTCTTACCATTTCGTCTAACTCAATCTCATCGTAGCTCTTCTTCTTCAACAACTCTTTATCCACAAGTAGCTCAAGTTTCTTCTCTTGATGAATCTTTTTAACCCAATCAAGCATCACACCTTTCTGGTTAGCCGCTTTACCAAACTCAAAAGCTCTTTGTCCGGTTACAAGCTCAAGAAGAAGAATCCCGAAGCCAAAAACATCTGTTTTCTCAGAGGATTGACCAGTTGAGAGATACTCTGGAGCAATGTGACCCACCGTGCCTCTAACCGCGGTTGTCACATGAGAATCTTGATGATCCAAGAGTTTAGCTAAACCAAAATCGCCAACCACAGCTTCACAGTAGTCATCAAGAAGTATATTCGCTGCTTTGACATCGCGGTGGATAATCTTCGGATCACATTGCTCATGGAGATACACAAGCCCTCTTGCAGCTCCTATGGCTATCCTCTTCCTTATGCTCCAGTCAAGAACAGGTTTTGCTTTCATTCGAGATGCAACGCTTCCATTAGACATATAAGGATAAACTAGAAGCTTCTCAGTTTGTGTGATGCAGAAACCGTAGAGTCTTAAGAGATTTCGATGAACAGCTAAACTGATCATTTCAACTTCTGTCTGAAACTGAATCTCTCCTCCCAATGCTCCTCCATCTTTAAGCCTTTTCACTGCAACCACTGTACTATCTCCAAGTATTCCTTTGTATACATTTCCATAGCCACCTTTCCCCAATAAGTTCTTACTGCTGAAGTTATTGGTCGCAATCTGAAGCTCCCTGAAACCAAATCTCCTCAGGTTTCCAAGTGAAACTTCCTCATGATGATTCCCATCTGTTGAATAAAAGAACTTTCTTTATAAAAAAAAAAAACTTTATAAGATTGTTCTGTGCAAGTAATAAACTGAGTAAGATCAAACCTTTAACATCAAAGAATGTGTTTTGGTTATGTCTTTGTCTCCACCAGAGAAACAAACCAACAGCAATGAAGATTAATGATACAGTCCCAACGCTGGATCCAACAGCGATTGCCATTTTGTGATTCCTCGATCCACCGGCGTATAAAGGAACTTAAAAAAGAAAGCAGTTTGTTGTTAGTTAGGTATGATCATAATACTAAGATTGAAAGTTTTAAAGGAAGTTCGTTATTTACCTCCAGTTTGATTCAAGTTCATAGACATAGGTATCAATGTTGTTCCATTGCAGTCTGGTTCGGTACCCGTTGGACATATCAGCGGGTTCCCAACGATGCTGTAATCCGAAGGGAAACAATGAAAGGTTATCATACGGACAAAGAGAGTGAAAGAGTGAGACATTGTCAATAAATCAAATTACCTAAACGTCTTTGCAGCAAATCTTGGAACAGGACCACTAAGATTGTTGTATGATAAATCACTGGAAACAAAAAAAAAAACAGATCAAATCTCAACATTTCATGTCTCTACATATGAATTTCTTTACTGGTTAATGTAAACTGAAGATTTATTAGCTTACAGAAAGGCAAGTTGAGTCATATTAGATAGTGACAGAGGAAACACTCCAGAGAGAGAATTGTTGTTAAGCCTCCTGATGATACACAACATGACATATCAAGATCACAAATTCCTTATAAAAACAACACAAAATTTAAAAGATCCATAACAAATTTTTACTATTCTTACAGATATTGCAGGCTTTGTAGATAGCCTACTGAAAAAGGAATTTCACCGTGGAAGAAATTATCAGAAAGATCAAGAGTCTCAAGCCTCGTAAGCCGACCAATCTCAGCAGGAATTTTTCCTTTTATGTTGTTGTTCTGCAACAGCCTGTAAGAGGAAAAAATCATCAAGAACACACACACACACACAAAACAGAAGAATTTAATCAAATTTTAAACTTAATAATCATTTAGTGAACAGTAAGTACTTACACAATCCGAAGATTTGTTAAGTTGGTAATGCTTGGAGATAGTGTACCAGATAAATTCTGACTTGGTGTGCCTCTGTAATAAAATTTATATCATTGTTTTCCTTGCTTGCTCATCAGTGTAATATACAGTATAAGTGTATCAATGTAAAATGTGAAACTTACAAGCCAATGACAAAGTTTTCAGAAGAACAAGTGACCATTGTCCAACTACAAGGATCAACAGCATCTCTATCCCAGTTATCAAGAACACCATGAGGATCATGTAATGAAGCTTTTATGTCCATCAAAGCTTGCACTGACGAAAATAAAAAACTCCCATATTAGTTTGGATCAAGAAGAAATATATACTTTTATTTGAATTCCCATCAACTAAAAATTCCAGAAAGACCAAATATCAAACACTTCATCTACGAAAGTGACAATGTAAAAAAAAAAAAAAGAGAGAGAATCCAAAGAGTGAGACTTTACAGTGAATATACCTTCAAAGTTAACACCTTTAGGAGAAAGCAATCCGTGAACAGAAGAGCAGAGAAGGCATAAAAATCCCAAGAAGCAAAAGAAAGATCTTGTTATCATCATCATCATAACAATAGTACTCTCCATTGTTGAAACAGAGGAATGAGCAGAAAACAAGATGTACTCAGCTTCCAGATAATTTGGTATTTGATGGAGAGAGAAAGACAGAGAGAGTGAGATTGGAAGAATCAAAAAACCAAATCTCTATCCTTTTTTCATTTCAATTTTGGTTAAAGTATAAAAACATTTCAACATCAAGATGAACCCACTTCACCAAAAGCATAACCTTTATTTTAAAAAAAACTATTTTTTTGTATGTCAGAAACAAGATATACAAACTTTATAGAGATACCAGATTCATTGGTAGTCTAAAGTGAAATTAGAATAGCATGCTTGTCGATAAAGTTTGTGTGTGGGGAGACCGTTAAAAAAGTAATAAATTTATATTAAAAATTTGTAAGAAAAGATATTATAAAAATAATTTTGCCCATATTGTTTCTTGTAATCGACAAGAATAGTCAGTAAAGCAAATCTATATTTTGTGTATTTCAAAAATTTTGAAGGGTAAAGCAGGAAATTAGATTACTGTTCTTTTGCTAGCTGCCACCCTGTCATGTTTTTGTCTATGGTTTCTAATTTTAGTTTAGAATATACAGTGTTTTTGTTACATTTTCCTATTTCTTAATTTATTTCACATTACACTTACATAGATTGTTTTTCGAGTGTTGAAATCTGATGAAAAAGAGTTGTTAAGTTTCAAGGGTATGATTAAATCACATTGTTGACTGATTGCTTGGTGTAAACGGAACCCAACAATCCATGGTTGGTCATGCATAGGCTAGACTTTATTAATTCCTCCGTATATAGAATGTTTTTGTATGCAATTTTTTTTTTTTTTTTTGATTAATATGTTTTGAGAATGTGAGAACTTCGATGAGAAGATTATACTGTATGAAAAACTAGGCTCAAGATACTTCTGTCTACTATATTGATTTTGTTGCCCACTCAAATTTTCAGCATCTTTGTCTTCTCGATGTGTGGAAATACGAAGATATTAGTACAAGTATTGAAGGATAAGCTTTTTTTTCTTCAAAAAAATGTTGTAAGTTAATTATTTATAATAGTCTTTTAAAAAATTTAGATCTAAAAGAAATAAATTCGATAAATCCCACTAAGAGCAACGATCACATTTAACTTCCATCAGGAAAACAAATCTGTATAGATAACAAATTTCAGAATACAACACCTTTTCTTAATAGTCAAAATGCAAATATTTTAACCCACTCTTTTTTTATTTGACTACTACAAGATTTATATTCACAATAAGATTTTCAATATTTTGTAGTGTGTAGTAATAATAGATGTATAAGATAACCCAGTATCCAAGTCCAAGACATTACAATTTGTCCAAACCTCGTGTCGTTTTCATGGGTTTTTGTCTATGTGTGAGTTGGCAGTAATATTATGACATGCATTTGCATTTGTTCGAAGTATATACTACTATATGATCTTAAAACGAATATGGTTTACCTGGTTAAGTGAAATACTTAATTATCATCATTCATTATAGTTATGCTGGCTTTTAAAGATTTCAATCATCTGAAATTTTGGAGAAGTTTTTTTATAATATTACATAAACTAGTAAATATATCTTGTAATTTCATTTTTCCCTTAACCAAATTTTTGAAACTTAACGTCAAATTATCTTGTTTCGAAAAGTTGGTTAACAGAAAAATTACACAATAATATTTGCTTAGATTCTGATTTCGATCAACAAAGTACGTAATATGTGTTTACTATATCAAGAAATGTTGTTTACTTAGTAAGAATACATGTGAATCATTTATTTTTCTTGTAATGGAGCACACATTAAAAATGATTTTGCAAGGTTCTATTTATTTAACTATATATATTCACATTCGTACATCATCGTTATCTTCATCAATGCGTACCGACCTGTAAACCAAAAGGAAAGAAACAAAAACAAATATTCTAAATTTGTGGTGAACAAACAATATATAAAATTTCCTTGTTCAAGAACTACTTTCATTCCTAGTCAAGTTTTTATAGTTTGGTCTCCACGTGACACGGTTTCTTAAAACTCGATTTATGAGAAACAATCATTAATATTTAATGCTTTTTCTCGTTGATTTGACGTTTGATGGTAAATGGGTTCTGTGACTTTCAGGGGAAACAAAAATGAAAATCATAAATTTTTATAAGATTACAAAACATGACATGAACTATTGTGCAGAATGCAGATAGGGAAAAATGGTTCCCAACTTGAGTCCTATGCCTAGGGCACTGAAGCTAAATTGTCTCAACTTCAATCATGTTAGGGAGACTGCATGATTGGTTATATTAGATTATTGGCCATAGTTTTATATGAACTCACGAAAGTTTTTTTCCCGTGATTACTACAGTCTTCAGATTTTGTAAATTAGTTTAAAATTTGATACAAAAGTTGTTAGTCACAACATATATATACACATTACACAATGACAAATTGCTCATCGTTTTATTTTATTTCAAGTGTTCTAAATCGGTTATGAAGATTCAAACTACTTCTGCCATTTACAGCCATTACATTGTCTATATATGCTTGGCAATGTATAATTAATTCGATACACCCGATTGTCTAAGACTTTGTTTTTTCTCACTTAGAGTTTTGTATTTGTCTTTTTTTCACTCACCTAATTGTCATCAAATTCTTGGTTAGACGAAAATGAGATTTTACTATAGATTATAGATTATGATTATTATTTGATATCCAAAGACGGTTTATATACTTGATTAAGGTGGCTAAAAGTATTAGTTTCCTTACACTGTATTAGGCCTAATAACACAAAATTAAAAAGTATTTAAGAGCATATGGAATGGAAGCTTTTCTTTTTTGAATATTACACTAACAATTCCTGAAATTAAGTGGACTGTTAGTCATCAAGTAGACAATAACAAACAATTTATAATCATAATGTTTCCTAGAATCCGTTGAAATCATGAAATTTTGAAATTAATTTGGGGTTCCATTTGAATAAAATACCTCAATAATTGTATTTGCATGGTCTATTGGAATATAATGATTATAACTAGGGTGAACGACCTGTGTTCCTATGGGAAGTTTCATATACACTCACAACTTCACAGATTTCGGACCTCGTCTCCAATCCACACCAAATGAAAGTTCTAAACCTCAGTCTCCCTAAATCAAAAGTTCAAATCTTCAGTCCACAAAATTTTGAATTTCGTGGTTTATCGTTGGTTTACTGTACCCGAAACAACATTAACCGTATAAGAACGAAACTAAATCGGATTAACACATAAACCAACCCGTTTTATTACCCAAACAACCCGACTAAATTCAGAAAACCCCCAATTCAAAAAATCCCTAATTCGATAGAACCCTAAAATTGAAAAATCCCCAGTTTTTGAATTCGATGGATGCGAATGAATTTGAGACGAATGCTTTAATCGTTCATCAGGAGGCTACCGGAACTGGTCCGCAAGAGTTTGAAGGAGAAGAAATTCTAATGGAGGACGATGTTCCTGACGACGAAGATCCGAGGGACCGAGACGCGTTTGAAATCGAGAAGGCCGTAAATGAGTTCAGAGATGAGCCTTCGATTCTTCACGACGAGTATCCGGACAGTGACAATGATGAAGATGAGGATGTTGTTCGGGAGAGAAAGCGTGAGAACAGTAGACGTGGAGGAGGGAATCTCTACTATCACCAGACATTCTTCAACGAGATAGCCTTTAAGGAAGTTGTACTCGACCATGCCTTGAAGACAGGATGCAACATTGCACAATACATGTATGATAAAGATAAGGTTGCTTTTAAGTGTGATGGTGATGGTTGTGTATGGCGAATCTATTGTGCAGTGCCTAAAAAATGTCCTAAGTGGAGAGTGAATGTGTTCAAGGATGTGCATACATGTATTCCAAATGGTGATTGTGAAATGTTGAAGGTTCCTGTGATTTCTAGGTTATTTTTAGATAACATTAGAGAAGAGCCTCAGTATTTCATGCCTATGAAGATTGAGGAAACCATTAAAAAAAGATGGAAGATCACTGTATCTAGGCCTCAATGTCAAGCTGCAAGGAGAAAAGCATTGAGATGGATAGAGAGAGAACATGATGAGCAGTTTGCTAGGCTTCAAGACTATGCTGCAGAGATAAGAGAATCAAACAAAGATTCAACTGTTGAAATTCAGACTTTGAGAAATGATGGAGGAGAAGAGGTATTCAACCGTTTCTATGTTTGTTTTGATGCGATTAAGAGAACATGGATAGAATCGTGTAGGCCATTGATAGGAGTAGATGGAACCTTTATGAAAGGAAAGGTTAAAGGTCAGCTGCTGGTTGCTTTAGGTAGAGATGCAGATAATGCTATATACCCAATAGCATGGGGTGTGTACAAGTAGAAAACATAGATAATTGTGTGTGGTTTGTGAGAAAGTTGAAGGATGATTTGGGACTGCTAGATGGTGATGGTTTTATCATGGTATCTGATCGTCAAAAGGTATGATTTCATGGTTTGCTTTCGATTTTATTTAATCATGTATTGTATCTTCTTGTAATAACCTATGATTTTAAATTTTGTAGGGTTTGATCAGAGCTGTTGAGCTAGAGCTGCCAAAGGTTGAACATAGAATGTGTGTCAGACACATCTATGAAAATCTGAAGAAAAACCATTGGAAAGATAAAGAGATGAAAAAGTATGTTTGGGATTTGGCATGGAGCTACAATGAGAAGGCTTATGAAGCGGGTTTGACGAGGCTTTACAACTATAATGTTGCTGTCTGGCGTGATGTTGTCAAGTCAAAACCAAGAACTTGGTGTAGGGCGTTTTACAAGCAAGGAAACTACTGTGAAGATGTAGAGAATAACTCGACTGAGTCATTCAACAACTCAATTGTTAAAGCTAGGGATAAAGCCTTTGTGCCGATGCTTGAGACTATTAGAAGACTTGCAATGGTTAGGATTGCAATGAGATCAGTTGAATCTCATGAGCACAAAGGGAGATGCACCCCTTATGTTAGTAAGTTTCTTGCCAAAGAGTTTGAGAAAGCTTCAGAGATGAAAATTAGAAGAAGCACCAATGATATGTATGAAGCTGAAAGAGGTGTAGATTATCAGAGGATCTGTTTGACTGAGAGGACATGCACTTGTCAGAAATGGCAAATTTGTGGCATTCCTTGTGAGCATGCTTATGGAGTCATGCTAGATAAGAAGCTTGAAGTTGAAGATTACGTGTGTCACTGGTTTTGGACACCTATGTGGAAGAAGAACTACATAAACGGGATATTTCCACAGCGAGGGCCAGCTTTTTGGCCATCAACAGAGCATCCCAATGTCCATGTCCCACCACCACCACCGCAGCCTGGGAGGAAGAAAGGAAAGGAGAGTAAGAAGGACAAGAAGAGGAAGAAAGGGAAGAATGAGTCTCCCACAAAGATGGCACCAAAAGATATGAAAAGGGTGATGCACTGTGGCATTTGTGGTGACGCGGGTCACAACTCCAGGTTTCACAAGAAGAAGAAGTCACTTGTACAGGTTAGTAAAATGGTGTTTTGTTGTAGAATAGTAATGTATTGTGGTAACTGACACTTGTTTTTTGTCTTAGGCCTTTGAAGGAGTGATATCTCAAGTTGCTCAAGGCAGTCAAGTGGAGCCGTCTCAAGGAGTTGTGATGTCTCAAGGATGAATGCTTAGTAGGAGTAGAAGGATTAGAAGCTATTAGATGGGTTTAGTTTTTGTGTTCCATCTTATTAAGACTTCATTCGGATATGTAATTTTGGTCTCTGTGTTGGCCATTTGACTACATTGCTTTTATGGTGATGTCTCGGCATTAAGAACCATTGTGAAATGACAAAACTTTTGCCTATTTTATCTCTGTTTTGGTTTGGCTATTTCTCTCTTTTGGTTTTTACTCTTTGTTTTTGTTTTTGTCAAAAAAAGCACAACATAACACCAATTATAACAACGACGTTTCTCATAAGTCATAACAACAAAAAAAGCACAACATAACACAAGAAGTACATAGAAGAACCCACAACAAACCAATACACTACTCCTTCTATTCAACCTATCACTTTACTCAAACCAACTATCATCATACAACCTACAATGACAACAATGCACATTTTCTTCATGCTTGATTTGGATTCCAACAGCTCCTCTTCTAACCTCTCAAAAATCTCTTTCTCTAGCTTCATTTGCATCCTCTCAAACACCATCTTCTTGTGATCCGTGGACTCTGTTGTAATATGCGAAATGGTTTCTTCAAGTACAGTCGTTCTTCTAGCCAATCTCTCAATCTCATCTAACAATGCTTCGTCAACCCACTTGAAAATGTGGTTATCATCGATAAGCTACCAAAAAACAGAGATTTGGAATCAAAATTTCCAAACAACAACCCAAATAACAATAAAATTACCTTATGTGATGCATCATAAGCACATCTATAGTAACAGCGGTATGGATTGGCGGCAGACTTTGAAATTAGCGCCGAGATACTAGCTTCACACCAACATAGCTTTGGCACACCAAAAACTCTTCTTCTCTATCCGACATTTGATGCTCCACTCGTAGCTCCAGATGAATTTCTCATATTAGAGCTCTGACTTATGTTGAAAATTGAAGAAATTTGATGTTGAAGAGAGAAAATCGAAACTAGGGTTCTAAGATTTTTGGGTTTTTCAATTTGGGAATTCTTCTCATCTCATCCGTATTTACTTGGGTGGGTATTTCGGTTTGTCAATAACTCGAATCGGGTATACATACGGTTTAATCAACTGGGTTTTTGATTTGGCATCGGGTCCGTACAGTAAACCAATTATAAACCACTAAATTCAAAAATATGGGGATCGAGGTCTTTAACTTTCATTTTAGGGGGAACGTGGTTTTTAACTTTAGTTTCATGTGGACTGGGGACGAGGTCCGAAATCTGTAGAGTTATGAGCGTATATAAAACTTTTCATGGGGACACAGGTCGTTTACCCTTATAACTATGTCTTGTCAGTCAATGAAAATGAATCATCTAAGCAATTTTCCATCATTTCCTTTATCTAGGTGATTATTACATCAAAGCGTGAGATTATTAGTTAGCTTATGTTTCGTGTAATATGCAGTACTAAGATGATCAATTATTAGTAGCAGTAACCACAATATTTCTGATTCTTTCATGTGATCCGCTTATTTCGAAGAAACCATTCATGTCAACGGTTAAACACAAGATGATCAATTAAAATCTTACAATAATTTCAACTAAATTTCTATATTAAAAAATTGTTGACAAATTCATGACCACTGTTTTTATGGGACATTTGTGTTATAATTAAACATCTCATTAATGATATATATTACTTTTGAAATAGTTACATAATGAGTTTAATGCTTATGGATTGACCACCCAACACACCAACTGCTACTCCTATTCAACAACATGCATCATGGGATTTCATTTTAATTATTTTTTTGGTATAAACAAAACATCAACCTTTCATTTTCCATCACCCAATAGTGTCGCAACATTTTAACAAATCCAAATAATTTATTGAAACCATATAATGTTACAGCCACCTATTTATATGTCTAAATACTGATAGCCATATCTTAAGTTCATTCAATTTGAATTTTTTTTCTCAAGCTAAAAATTATACACGAATCTTAGGAATCATCACTCATGACTCATATATAGCTCAGTTCATATATATAAATCTTTTGTTGGGTTAAATATTAAGAACATTCAAATAGACCTTGTAACGAATTGAAGCAAAATCTTAAACTCGAAACATGCGTAAATATTAGATTCACATAAATCGGTCCCAAGCAAGCAGGTAACTAAGCGTGCTTACTTAGTGCTTACACCATTGATATCCTCTCTTTTTTCTTTATAGCTTTTTTTGCCGGGAAAGTGATTGAAACTTTGTCTCCTCGTTTTGAAAGTTGAAACCTTTAAACCTGTTTTTCTCTTTTGCCAAATTCCGACCTAAGAAAAAAAGAAGAAGCATATGGGATTGCTTCAAAAACCAGAAACCCGCCGGATGAATCCAAGTGTTTGAAACGGTCCCCTTTGTTAAATAGCAACTAATCATAGAGAAATGATGACACATCTCTCTCTTTTCTTTATTTCACTCTTTCACTCTTTTGTCTCATTTCTTGTAAGAACATTAATCAAAGCTTGTTGTCTTTTTATGTTGCTATGTCGCTCTCTCACCGATCTGTTCCTCCTCGTTCAGTCCTTTTTTCTCCACACTCTCTTCAGAAAATTTCAAAAGACTTTGCAGAGATGATGCTATTGACAATGAGAATGAAAACGGTGCAAGATTTCAAACATCCACATACAGAAGAATTACAGATCAAGATTGCACAAAACAGATCGATATAGATCGCGACAAAGATCAGCACTACAATGCAAGATGCAATTACTAAACGGACCGTGGTTTGTGGTCCTGTTTTTCTATCAATAATCAGAAAAGAACAAAGACTATGGAAAACTATCCTTGAGAGTTGAGTCTCTCTCTATGTTGGACTAGTTTTCGTATCTTAATCTTTCAGGCCCATGAGCCATGCATGTTTACAATAGGCTTGGTTGATTCTCTTCAACAAAAGGCACATCATTTACTTCTCAAATTATAAACTAAACAATGGGACTTTCATAAACAGATTTTCTCAACATCAAAGATCTTCCAATTTGATATTTGGTAATGTCAAGCACTAGTATCTGATCAATAGGCAATACATTAGTGCGGAGAAAAAGTTAAAAAGAGAACAGAGTTACAGACAGATCTTGTTAACAAATAATGATGATACACGGAACAATCCATGGCAGAGCCAAGAAGCATAAGATGATAAGCAAGTGGAATATAAAAAAACATAGTACCTTAAAATTATTTTGCCAGTGCACCAGGTTGATGAAGAAAGTTAACTGGTGACTGGTGAGTGATACATGTAAACAAAAGGGAACAGCAGGAAATATTCTGGCCAAATTATTTGAATCAAATGCCCAGAAACCAAAAAGACTTGAAGGAATGTAAACTAAAACTGGAGCTAAGCAGAAGCAGCCAAAGGTTTTTCTACAGCAGATTCGTTGGGTTTCATGGTATTGAAGAGTTCTAGAACATCCGGATTATTACGGATATAGTTTGGGCACAGAGAGAGTAAATCTTGTGCTTCACTGTGTCTTGCAGACTTCATCATAGTTTCGAATACACGCAGAACCACTGATATATATGGAAAGTTATTCGAGGTCATAGCCTTCAAAAAACCGAGAGCTTCAGTGCTTTTTCCAGTTGATGAGAAGTAACTCATGAAAGGGTCAATGAAAGGAGGGAACCCGTGATCTTTCATTATCGGTAGAAGACTCAAAGCTTCTTCAAACCCACCATCCCTTGCAATCTTCTTCGTCAACAGATTCGTCACCAAGCTTTTGTATGTGCTATGACGAGGTTTCAGTTGATTTTTCGTTACTTGTGCACTCAAAAGCTTGTATGCATCTCTTACTTGATTCTTGTTGCAATAAGCAAGAACCAACTTCTCAAATGAATAATCAGCATAGGAGACTCCCGTGTTTCCAACCATTTTCTCGAAACACACTAAAGCTTCATCAAGATTCCCGGAATCACAATACCCTTCAACAAGAGACGCCATTGCCTTGTCATCTAGATTGTTTCCGGATGATTCCATAAAGTCTACAAATTCATCAGCTTCGTCCTTCTTTCCCTTACGACTAAGACTTGATGCAATCATGCTCTGCATATCACCACTAGGAACATAGCCTCCTCTCTTCATTTCTTTCAACAGCTCATTGCTCTGTTCAACCCTATCCACGCTTCTCAAGGACTTTAAGACAGATTTCAGCAAGGAATCCGTCAAAGCATTACCATTTTTGGTATAAACTTTCACAGCTCTTGAAAACAAATCCATATCTAGAATCTTGGCAGTGACAATTTTCTTGAGCAACAAACAGAAGCAGTGTGGGGTGGGGTTGTTACTACTACTACTACCTGCCATTGCAATCTCAAACAAGTCAACAGCTTCCTTGATCAATTTAGTCTGGCAGAACCTCGTTGAAACTCTAACATAAGTCTCTATTTCCACTTCATAACCAGCACTCCTCATTTCTACTACAATGTTCTGAAATCTATCAAGAAACTTCTCTTTTCCCAAAACCCTAGCCATAGCATTATAGGTTTTCTCATCATGCTTAAAGAGATCAGACTCATCAATCCACCGGAAGAACAACAAAGCTTTCCTGGGTTCAACATCAAGACGTTCCACAATCATCTTCACTAAATCACTCTTAAACTCAACATTCAAATCTCTTACCCGTTTCTCTACATCATCACCCCATTCTTCCTTCATCACAATCTTACACACCCTATCGCAAACATTCTCCGCCGAATTATCTAAACAATCTGAAGTAAAAAGCTTTCTCAGCCTCAGCAAATCACTCTCCAGCCCATCTTTCTGAAATTTGTCACCCACTTTATCTCTAACATTAGCCGATAAACCATGCCCTTTCTTCTTCATCACATCAACCAACCCCCAAAACTCATCAACAAGTCCATTACCACCCAGAATCCGCAGCATCATGTTATAGTTCTTCGAGCTAAGTTCCTCAGGAGAAGCCTCCTTAATCCACTGGAAAAAACTTTTGGCAACATCAGGGTTTGATTCGAGCTTTCTCAAAACCTTCAAAGCTAAATCTTGGCTAATCACTACACCACTCGATTCCAACTCCTTCCTAATCTCATCCTCACCACTCAATCTACTAAAAATATCAATCACGGTAGCCTCAGCAGAAGATTTCTCTTCAACCGCAGGCTCGGACGAGAAGCTTCGACCCACTGATTTCACTAAGTTGCCAGAGCTCGTCATTGGGGATCGTAAGGGACAAAGTTGTTCACTTTGTTGCAAAGCTCCGATCCCAGGGTGAATGAAAGAAGAGAAAGATCGCGATGAAATGGAGGTTACCTGAGAACAAGGAGATAGATAAGGAAGATGAGAACGATGGTAGCTTCGAAGAAGCATCAATCGCCATTGTTGATATCTCATCTCGGATTTGAGCTGGGTTAACGAAACTAAAAAAGGGTATAGTGAAGTGGATTTGATCTGAATAGAAAAGCTTGATCCTTTACAGTTTACAAAGAAGCGAGACTGAAGAACAGCGATTGCGAAGCTCTGGGAAATGTTAGGGTTTTAGTGAGGATTTTGATTTTTGACTTTTTGAGGTAAACGAAACCATCTAAGGCAAAGAGAAGGTCCCATCACAATGACGCAGAGCAAACAAAAATAAAAACTTAATGATATGATAATTCGAGTTTAGCCCCTAGTTTTATTATAGCTACCAGTTTTTTCTCATATAGTTTTAATTGGATCAGTATTTACCATGACCATTGACCACAACGATTTCGAACTTCCTAACTTGCAAGGAATCCAGAATCATTGCCTTCATTTATTAATCTTTTGTTCTTATAAATATCCTACGGAAGTTCTAACTTCTAACTTGTTATTTTCGTGATCTCAATTTGAGTACTTTTAAGAATCTATCTTTGCCTTAATGTTATGACTTTTTAAGATATTTTTTTGCTTATGTGACCCTTATAATTCAACGTAGCCGAATTGAGAAATGGATGGACATAAAAGTCTATAAGCATTAAGTGCAATAAAAAAGAGGATGGTAAAACAAAGTTCTTAGAACTTAAACTAGATTTTGTTGATTAAACTTAAAGTTCCAAACGTAGTACATCTAAAGGGAGAAGAAACATTAAAACATTACAACACTAAAAACAACAACAAGTACGATGAGTACGAGAATCAATTATGACTCCCAAATTTTATTTGAAAATCCCAACAATTAATTAGAAAAGGGAAATTATAACTCCCAAAGTTGACTCGGATCGCTACTTGTTCAGGCCGGTCTTGTCCTTCACGAAGTTAACACCTCCCACTGCCGCATCCGATATACTCTTTCCCGCCTATAACATTTACATCAAACCATATGAAAATATCAGAAATCTGCGTAAATGTATGCTCTAAGAAGACTTTTCATTCTTTACATAAATGTCATAATGTGTGTATAGATCGTTTACCTGTTGCGCGGAAGCTCCAGCTGCAGCAGCAGCATCCTTGGCCTTGTCCAGCAGAACATTGCTCTTCTCCTATATAACAACCATGGTCAACACAAAATCAATTACATAATTACGACAAACTAAATTAAACAAGAAAATGGAAGTTCTAGGAGTGATCAAGTTTCAACTGTTTTCAAAGAGTTATAACTTGAACAATCTATCAGTACTCTGTTCTAAGAGAGAAAGAGTACCTCAGCTTTGCCAGCGGCCTGACCGGCTTGGAAGGCATTCTTGTTGGTCTCTGACATTTTTCAGATATTTTTTTCTTGTAAAATCGTTTTTGATGTGTGTTTTGTTTGTGATGGATTGAGAAGATATGTGGGCTTAAGGGTTTATATTTATAGGCCAAATGGAGATACTTGTGTGGTGCCACGTGTAATCTGAAACCACGTGGATTACGTTTAATGGTACGATCATTTTTGCCTTATGTCGGTAGCTTTTTATTGGCTGATCAAGACATCACGTGTCGTTTTAGTTTAGTTTATCAATTTGTTATAGAGGATATGAGACTCTTTCTGTGCGAGTGTGTGGTCCTCTCGCCTCCGTGTTTTCTTTTCGACTTTATTTATTAAGTTGAGTCTTTCAAGATATCTCGAATCCTCTATCTATATGTTATAGTAAAGATTTTCTTTTTAGTTTTTAACAATATAGCTTGCTCTATAGCTACAAATAGAAATATGTAACGTGGGGTTGTTGCATATGCGTTTGGCAAACATTTCGTGCTCTTCTTGGCGAAGAAATTAAAGAAAAAAAACTTTATTATTGAAAAAAAAATGGTGCCTTGTAGAAGGTGGGATAGTTAGATGCTACGTTTGGCAAGTTAAATGTTGTGTTTGCCGAACCTCCCGTATTTTCATGTTTTTTTTCTTTGATTTATAAAATAAAAATTGAAAATGTGTATATAAATTAGTTTTTGTGAATTAGTAACTTTCTACTCAAATCCAGTTTGGAGCCAGACATGTCATATAAGTTGTATATTTGTTGACAAGTTGAATCGTATTGACTTATTATTCGTTGGTTGCAACTAACAAGGTTTTGATGTCCGATCAGTAGTAAGCCCATGGTTTGGAGGTGCGGGGAAGGATACGTACCCTTTGGCCCAACAGTATGAAGTAATTCTTGTATGAACCACAATTATACCTAGATATTTTATTTGAGTTTATGTTTGCCAAAAACAAATAAAAAATGTTTGCCAATCCAAACAGTTCATGGTTGAATTCTACTTACAAAATGTACTTTTATTCTTCATTTTCCCATCATATTATGAATAATATGAATCCAGTACTACGATCGATATATTTTACCTTGTGTAACCAACACATCGTTGGTAATTGGTAAGACCATAAGAGTATGTACTGTATAAAGTTTTCTTTGCGTTTTTTTTTTTAGTTAGTTCTCCTATATCCATTATAACAATTATAGTGATTTCCTTCTGTGTGTTTGGAAGATTTAGTGTGTTTAATACAATTATAAGGACTGCATTTTTAGAAAACTTCAACAATTCGGATCGACTTATGTATCGTGATCCATTTAACATCGTTTGGGGAGTTTGATCTTTCGCATAAAGAATATTTTTTAAAATAGATAAAACATTATTTGAATATAAGTTTGGCTCGTCTAATAATTTTGCAATATATTTATATATATATAATGCAATTCTTGATCAAAGATCGTTTATTTGAAAATCCCAACAGTTAATTAGAAAAGGGAAATTATAACTCCCAAATTTGACCCGAATCGCTACTTGTTCAGGCCGGTCTTGTCCTTCACGAAGTTAACACCTCCCGCTGCCGCATCCGATACACTCTTTCCCGCCTATAACATATACATAACCATATCAGAAATCTGCGTACATGTAAGCTTACAAAGACGTTTATTTCGTTACATATTATATGTTATGTGTCTGTGTATGGATTGTTTACCTGTTGTGCTCCAGCTCCAGCACCAGCTGCAGCATCCTTGGCCTTGTCCAGCAGAACATTGCTCTTCTCCTACATGACAACCATTGTAACCAAAAATCATCAATTACATAATTACGACAAACTAAATTAAACAAGTAACTGAAATTTCTAGTAATGATCAAGTTTCAACTGTTTTCAAAGAGTTATAGCTTCAACAATTTTTTTCCAGTTTAAGAGTTCTGTCAAAGAGAGAAAGAGTAGTACCTCAGCTTTGCCAGCGGTCTGACCGGCTTGGAAGGCATTCTTGTTGGTCTCTGACATTTTTTCAGATATTTATTTCTTGTAAAATCGTTTTTGAAGTGTGTTTTGGTTAGTGATGATGAGAAGAGATGTGGGCTTAATGGTTTATATTTATAGGCTAAAGGGAGTGTGGTGCCACGAGTAATCTAAAACCACGTGGATTACATTTGATGGTACGATCAGTTTTGCCTTATGTCGGTAGCTATTTATCGGCTGATCAAGACTTCACGTGTCGTTTTAGTTTGGTTTTTTAGAGGATATAATAATGTGACTCTTTCTGTGTGAGAGTATGATCCTCTCGCCTCCGTGTTTTCTTTTTGAGTTTATTTATATATAAGTTGAGTCTTTCGAAATATCTCGAAGCCTCTATATGTTATAGTAAAGTTTTTTTTAGGTCTTTAACAATATAGCTTGCTCTATGGCTGTAAACAGAATTATGTAACGTGGGTTTGTTGCATATGCGTTTGGCAAACATTTCGTGCTCTTATTTGCGAAGACAAAAAAAAAAAAACTTTATTATTGAAAAAATGGTTCCTTGTATAAGGTGGGAAAGTTAGATGATACGTTTGGCAAGTTAAATGTTGTGTTTGCCGAACCTCCCGTATTTTTCATGTTTTTTTCTTTAATTTATAAAATAAAAATTGAAAAATTGTATATAAATTAATTTTATGAATTAGTAACTTTCTACTAAAATTCAGTTTGGAGCCAGACATGTCATATAAGCTGTATATTTGTTGACAAGTTGAATCTTATTGACTTATCATTCGTTGGTTGCAACTAACACGGTTTTGATGTCGGATCAGTAGTAAGCCCATGGTTTGGAGGTGCGGGGAAGGATACGTCCTTTGGCCCAACAGTATGAAGTAATTCTTGTATGAACCACAATTATACCTAGATATTTTATTTGAGTTTATGTTTGCCAATCCAAACAGTTCATGGTTGAATTCAAGTTACCAAAATGTAGTTTTATTCTTTATTTTTTTTATATTATGCATAATATGAATCGATGTATTTTACCTTGTGTACATAACCAACACATCGTTGATAATTGGTAAGACCGTAAGAATATGTACTGTATAAAGTTTTCTTTGCGTTTTTTATTTTAGTTAGTTCTCCTATATCCATTATAACAATATACAGAACTCATCTCATTAGCAAAATCGGATAAAATCAAACTGGTTTGATTGTTTCATGTAAATGTCTCGTTTACGTGATTTCTTTTTGTCTGTGTGGAGGATTTAGTGTGTTTAATACAATTATAGGGACTGCCTTTTTAGAAAACTTCAACTATTCGGATCGACTTATGTGTTGTGATCCATTTAACATCGTTTGGGGAGTTTGCTCTCTCGCATAAAGAATATTTCTTAAAAATAGATAAAACAATATTTGAGTATAAGTTTGGCTCGTCTATTCATTTTGCAACATATAAAAAAAAGAAAGCAATTCTTGATCATTTGTTGTTGTTTTTCTTTTGATCAAAGATCATTTGTTATAACATGTAATTCTCTAAGTATAGTAAGAAATAGAAAAAATTATACAATTATACACACGTAATGTTGTTCTTTAAATAAATGACTTTGAGAGAGAAAAAGAAAACGAAGGAAATCATAGACAGAAATTACAAGTTCTCTCTTACAAAAAGCATGTTGATAGCCGATAGGCCACAACAATTTCTTGAACTAAATCAAATTACAAAAATATAATAGTTTATCGGCATACACAAACACAATCGAAAACACGTTTCTTGTCTTGTTTCGGTTAGAATAAAAACGTAGCGATTCTCTACGAAGACTGGGCACAAAGCGTAGCCGTTTAGTCAAATTAATATATCTAAAAAAAAAAACAATTTTTTTTAATATATCTAGTTTTTTTCTTTCTATCGTGCGTCTCTCGCTTTCTTTGACTCTTTCGATTATTATGCCTCGGCGAAATATTATGACCTTGTTAACTATGAGGTTAAGCTAGATTTCAACTATGTGAAAAACCAAAGGTGTCATGAGATTTAAAGTCAAATGCAAAGCAATTAGCTTAATACACTAAAATCATGAAAATGATCATAATAATAGATACTTGATCCATTATATTCAACATTTGGATCATCCGAATTCACATAGACCAGACACAAACACTGGTTTAAGGGAAATAAGAAGAAGAAGAAAAATATCCATAAGACATTATTCAAGAAAACGAAAATTAAAAACTTGAGCTTTTAGATTCCCTATTCCTTCTCGTCCTCGCTGTTGCAGCTACTGTTGCTGCTCCACTCACATTTCAAGGTAGATCTCGGAGAACCACAATACCTTCCTAGCTTCTCAAACCTCTGATACATCACTGTTCCTCTCTCTTCTCCTAGAGACTCCATTGTTGACTCTTTGCATCCGTAATCGTCTAGGTCCACAGAGAGACCAGAGTCGTAGCTCTTCTGTGCCACGGTCGAGTGGACAGCTACAGAGAATTGTTTTGGTTTGAAGCAAGTTAGTACCTTTGAGACAAGATGGCTCAAGTCCATGGTTGTGAAATCATATCCCACTGCTTCAAAGCTAGCGTAGCTGAAACCATCCTCTGGAGTTACATGGATGGTAGAGATTGCGTCGCCTTCGATGCTGTTCATTGAGTAGCCACAGGGCTCAAACTCAAAGTCACAGATTTGGGATTGAGGCAGTATCTTTCTGATGCCAGAGTTATCAGTCATAGAACCAGCAGAGCTTGACTCGTTCTTGTAGAAGACAGATGCCTTGTCTTTGTCTAGACCAGTCATACACATCTCAAGCGTGTAGACATTGTTCTTGTTGTTGCTGTTGGCAGAAGAAGCAGAGTAAACATGCCATTTCTTGGTTTCATCGTCATTGCCCATCAAGTAGGCAACACTGCTTAAACCAAGCTTAGCAAAGTGACCATCAAGAACAGAGACTTCTTCAGAGAAGTTGCGGTGAGGGAATGGTTGTCCTCCAGGACAGAGGAAACTTCCACGAGTGTACCTCACAGCCTTAACGTCAAGAGAAAGCTCACCGGCTAACCTCAAGAGAGGCTCAATAGAGAGGAGGAGCTTAGTAGTACCGCAAGTCTTGATGACGATCTTGTACGGGAAGATAAAGAGACTGGACTCAGAGAGAACATAAGAGTCAAGCTGATCGTTCGAGAGAGATGAGACGATAGTGCACTCAGCTGGCTGAAGAATCTCATCGATCTGAGACTTAGCTAAAGCACGTAGCCCTTTTCCTTGAGTGTCAAGAAAGAGACCAGGCTCAAAGAAAGTAACTTCAAGCCGCTTCTCGTAACCTTCGAAGCCAATAGCAGACATGGCCATCTCTGCGTTGTTGTTGTTGTTGTGAGGGCAAACAAAAGACGAGAGGATTTGGGGAACCAGAGCTTTGAGAAAAGGAGATTGTTGTAATTGAAAAGCTATGGAGGGAACTGGCTAGTACTCAGGAAGGCCTCTTAGCGCAGTTGGAGTAGACAGAAGATTTGAATTTCTTGATTCCACCGAAAGGACGAACGTCTTCAATGCTGTAACCAAGGGGTGCTTCGTAACATAAGGAACTATTGCTGCTTGACTTCTTATTACCAGCTTTCGATTCCATCATAATCTCATTCACGCTTTTTCTGTTTTAACAAAACCATATAACCAAAAGTTAGATAATCATATACTATGTAATGCAAACATAACTAGAGCATCATAAACACATAGAAATTCAACGATTCTGCAGTTTCAAACAAATTATTACATATACAACTTTTTCCAACAAATCCAGATATGTCATTATCAGATCTATGTAATGGAAGAACAAATTGCTAATAATCAAACCCTAAAAATTGATAATTGAAAAACATAATAACACGTTCATGATTAGAGACTTACATGTAGAGGAATATTGATTACAATCCGGAGTTATAATTCTCTTGTTATTGATCCAAGATAAGAAATTAACCTGAAAACGAACCAACAAACGCCAGATTAATCAGCTGATCAAAAAACAACATAATCTCAGATCTACAACGATAACAAAAGAACAAATCTCTCTAAAAGCTATGAGAAACAAACCTTAATCAGGTAGGAGATTGAGAAAACTCGAAACCCTAAAGAACTTGAGAGCCGCTTATGATTTAGTAATGATGAAAAGAGCAAACGAGTTTGTGATATTGTAGAGAAGAAGGTGGAGGGAATTGTTTATATAGTGTCCAGCCCAGATACGTTGTGAGGCTATTAGGGCTCCGACTAAATTACGTTTTTACCCTTTTAGTATCTTTTACTAAAATAGCCTTACCCCTTCTTTATGTGAGAATATTATAGGTGCGAGATTCGCGACGATTCTTGGCCACAAATCCATTTACAGCAATAAATCTTTTTGTGTATGCTATTTTTGTCAATAAATCATTTATTTTATCAACGAATCTTAAGGTGACACGTGGATTATTCGAAGCAGCCACGTTAAAGTCTTTGATACTCGACGATTTCTGACCACGAAAAAGATAAGAGAGCTTTATTTGTTGGTAATTAATTGTTTTTGTCAAAATGTATTTAAAGATTTAATAATACGTTTAGATCTCCGAGATAGGCTAAGCCACACAAAAACTGCAGCTAATTAAAATACTACACGTGTGTTGTGTGAGACGACACGTTCAAGAATTCGATACTTACAAGAAAAAGACAGGTGCGTAGTACATGAGCTGTGTTGTGCAATAGTGGGTCCCAGAGAATCAAATTCTGTTTTACTAGACGACCTTCGTTTAGTCTTATTTAAATGACTAAAATGACCTTGTTATCTTCCTTTTTTTTTTTTTTTTTTTTTTCATCATGACCTTGTTATCTTCCCGTGACTTCGTTTGGTCTTATAGAAAAATATTGAATGTGTAAAAGTGAAAAGTAACCAATCAACATACACTCGGTTATCTTCCTCGTGCCTTCGTCTGGTCTTATAAAGTTTTGAATGTGTAGAAAAGTAACCAATCAACATACACTTTTTTTTCAAAATCAGTACTCAAAACAAACAAAATAAAAATATATTAGTCTCCCTTCACCTAAAACAATACTATTAAAAGTAATCTGGCATACTAACGATTGCCATTTTACATGTGTTAACATACAATTGCCATTTTACATACAAGTTTGGTCTATCGATGTGTGATTTTACGTTTTCTTAGAATGGTAAATGTAATTGTATAGCAATATTTAATACAATAAAACAAAGATATCATCTATAAAACTTCAATACATTTCTTTCATATAGTTTCTCATATTCATGAAATTGACTCTATTCTTAGATAAACATAAAAGGATCTTCTAGAGTCTTTAATAATTAGTTGTGGTGATGAAGAAGCTGCAAGTCATTGAACAAATCACAAGATGTTTCCCAGAGTTGTTTAGCAAGTTTAGGGTCTCTAGAAACTTGTGATGATTCAATGGTCCTTCCTTTTCCTCCAAAATAGTAAGCACCTGATGTTTCCTGCAAATCAATAACATGTTTTTAGTATGTGTAAGTAAGAAAATCAGATCATATATGAAGAAGAGAGAATCAATAAAATTCATTATTCATTCATATTACGGGTGTGGATAAAGCGGCATCGATGATAGATTCAGCTCCATCCTCTGGGGATTGCAGGAGGCCAAGAATTTTGAAGCCAAGAAACACCATGGAAGTTATGTAACAAGGAAGCTCACGCATTATATTCGTTTTCACAAATCCTGGATCAGCAGCTCTACAATCAACAACCAATACTCACAAGTCAAAACACACGATCTTTTAATCAGTGAGAGAGCAACGAGTGTTTTGTTGCATACATTACAGAGACATGGCTTGAGTCGTCTATGAGCCGAAGTTGTCGGTGCAATTCATATGAGAACAGTAGAAGACATACTGGTCAAGAACATGAAGCAAAATTTAGTATGAAGAAACTATATATGTTTCGTAATTAAGTGACTGTGAGAAATATATCGGCTTACATTTAGAATACTCGTAGATTCGAGCGCATGGATATTGGTTTGATGTCGAAAAACACACTCCAGTAACAGAATCCTTGTCTAGCTTTTGAATAAAAGCTACAGAAAACAAAGAGATATCAAGTCACTTAAGCTAGTCTTTAATGGTTCTTGTTAAATCTTATATATCACTACATCTTACCTGAATGATGTGTGAAAGATGTAACGTTAACGACCCGTGAAGGAACATTGCTGTTTTTCAGAAGTGGTAGAAGAAGTTTGGTCAAAAAGAATGGACCAACATAGTTTGTAGCAATCATCCTGACAAAGAGGGAGACAAAGAAAAGGCAGTTTTAAAATATCAAATCCATAGGCTAATACATAAGGTAAGTTATTGACAACTGAAAACAAAAGATTTGATCAAACCAGACTTACCTGTCATAACCATCAATGGTTGGTCGACTAGAAGTTGCCAAGATCCCAGCATTGTTCACCAAAACCTGAATAGAAGGATGTAACGCTGAGTCCGAGAGCCATTGCTCTAGAGAGTTTTTAAACGTGAAGATTGATTCAAATGAAGACATGTCAGCTTCGAAAGACTTGAGTTGAGCATCTTTGTTCTTGTTCTTAATTTCCTTCAGGGTCTGTCATAAGCCAAGAGATTTTGCATCAAAGAATAATGTGAAAGATAGCATTTCTAATTCGACAAAGCCGAAACAAAAAGATTTATAGATAACCTCTGAAAGAAGCTGAGAGGACCGTCCAACTGATAAAAAAATCAAGAAGGATTTCATCCGATTAGTCCACAGAGAACTAAATTTGTGATACTTAAACATTAGTACTTTAGGAGGCAATGGATCATAGATGTTTTTTACCAAGAACGACGTAGAAACCTTTCTCTGCAAGAGCAAATGCAGTGGCCTTACCAAGCCCAGAAGTAGCCTGAAATCAAAAACCATATACACAAAATGCAATACATGAGTAATCAACATTTAAAAATAGAGGCATTACAACATGACATAATCAAGGAAATGATTCACACAAGCAGTGAAGTAACAAGAATAGATAGTAGACTTTTGAACCATTACTTCACTTACACCAGTGATAACACAAATGGGTCTAGAAGATCCATTTTGTGGATTGATGGAGCCAGATATGGAAGTAGATTTGGAGCCAAAGATCCTTGCTTTAAGCAATTGAAAGTAAGAAGAAACAAGAGCAATATTCCAAAACAGAACCATCCTCCAGAATTCAGATGAACAGACAAAACACAAAACCTCCTTTACCTCTCTCATCATCTTCTGTAAAAAAAACCTCAAAGATTGTTTTGTATTTTAATTATCAGAATTCAGTTGAGCAATTAGCATCAATGGATACTACTTTAATATATCAGAGAAAACTAACCTGAGTCCAAAAATGAATAGGGAATGGCAAAGACTTGAAACCAAACTCTCGAAACTTTGAAGGAAGCGTGATTCGGAGTGAAGGGTTTTGTGCTTAACGCAAACGTTATCTTTGCCTCGAGCAAATCAACCAGACTGGATTCCAGAGGGAGAAAGAGTAGTATTCGGATTTGAATTCGAAATCACTACATCATCACAAAGCCACACATGCGAAAAGACGTAACTTATACATGATTCAAGTTTGCTCAAATTTGACTTTTCATTACCAAAAAGAAAGAAGAATCTAAAGTTGTTGAGTCGAAATATATTTTTACAAAAGTAATTCTTCTATTGTTTTCACACGAGTTGTAAAAAAAGAGAGAAAGATAAAATTTGCACAAATAATGAGAAGAATCTTCGAGAATCCACTTTCCGGTTTGATTCGGTTCAAGAATATCAAACTCTATTGTCGAACCGATTTGGCCGTTTGAGTCGGTTTAGCAACGGCCTTGTCACAATCCTGTTTCATTTCTTCCAAACGCTTTGATACCTGGAAGAGATTCATAACAAAATTAGACAGTGACACAGAGCTTCAATTTCAAGTATCTAAAGGAAATTTATAGCTTTTTTAGTCTTTGAGACCTTAATGGAATAAGCCAATGGAAGCAAAGTATCAGGATCCATGGCATCTTCAGGGAAATTCCTCAGAGCATGCATGAGTTCCTCAAATGGCAATTTCAACAAATCATCATGGCAATGCTTCAATAATGCTAAACCGACTTTGAACACGATTTTAACACCCTATGCCGGAAACAAACAAAAAACACAAAGATATGATGACACAAAAGAAAGAGACTTTTGAGATTAGAAGATGTTGATTAAAAGTACCTCAGCTAGAAACACATCCCAAATTCGTAGCGCTGAATGGAAAGGAAGTGAATACGAAAAGACGGTTATGAACCATTGACTTGCATACATACTCGGATTGATCATTTCTTGAGTGAAATGTTCTCCTAGTTTGGGCATTAGCTCTCTTACCAACTGATCAAACTGTAACAGATATTGCTGTACAAGAGGAAGCCCTGCCTACATTTACACAAATCAGAACATATTAAATCATTAAAATTGTCTTAAGGAATTGACATTCTGTTTTCAAGCATAATGTTCCAAAGAGCTACTATCATAACTTCAGCAAGAAGCACGTTTGATAGAGACTGAAGCTAATCTTGGAGACTCTTAAAAGAATAGAAAGTCTCTCTACAGGATAGTTGGCAGAGAATCTGAAAAAGCAGTCATAAACTAACTAGTTGATGAAGGAAAGGATTTTTTTTTTTTTTATCTATTTGACTTTATGTCATTTTCTTACTATCCCTCAAACAATCAAAGCGGCTCTATCATTATCAAACTCGCGTAACCAAAGAGGAAAGTAGCAACTAATAGCATATCGGTATCTTCTAGAGTAAGAAGAAAGTCTCACCTGATACAATCCTTCTATTGGGGAGTGGACAGCTCCTTTGAGTAATGCAACTAATAACCAGAATGCATCTTCTTCGCTCATATAAAGAAGCAACAAACCGGCTATGAAACCCATTCCCTGCATTATTTTTAGTACCATGAGTCTTTCGTAATTAGTACCATCTTGGGCAAATAA
This sequence comes from Arabidopsis thaliana, assembly GCF_000001735.4. Taxonomy (NCBI): domain Eukaryota; kingdom Viridiplantae; phylum Streptophyta; class Magnoliopsida; order Brassicales; family Brassicaceae; genus Arabidopsis; species Arabidopsis thaliana. The sequence continues at coordinate 5,201,062 of NC_003076.8, read as the reverse complement.
GAATAAAGGAAAAGATCTCTGGAAATACCTGAACATATCCGACATCTCTGTCATAGACAGAGTATGCTTTTAGAACATTGTATAATGATCTTTGGCCTGGTCCATGTCTCTTCTGGAAGAAAACATGTGACGGGAAAGTACGAGATATATCCCGAATGATATCGAGTTCTGATGCCGACGTCTCATAAATCACCAGTTGCTATAATGAAATCGAGAGAATTGTAAGTTTTTTTCTTTCCAGCAATGAAGCCAAAGAAAATGAATAACAAAACACACAAGGAGATAATAAGTTATTACCACATAAACACCGGGATTCATAAGCAAAAGGTCTCGACTTCCAGAGATCAATTGCCAAACGAGACCCCTTAAGCAATCAGGGATCCCTTTTCGAATCCGCCTCTTGACAACATGAGGTTTTCTCCTAACGTAATGCTTCCAATCACTACCCCCAGTTCCAATCATCTTCCTCCATTTTGTCACTCTCTTCTCCTCCCTAAAGGAATTTAGCATCCATGGTTAAATAACAAAGCACAATATACTATCCTCAACAACAACAAAGGACAAAACAATCACTTTTTCACATTGACATACTTCTCATAATTAATAGATGATTTAGTCTTGGTGAAACGTTGAGGAGAACTGCCATGTTCCTGTTTCAGAAACCCAAATCTATCAACCGGTACAAGCAGAGGGACTGGTCCTGGTTCACTGTCCTTTGTTCTTTTTCTCTCCATTTAACTAACCTGAAAAAGACCAACATACTCAAAAAATCTTAAAATCCCCAAAATTTCAACTAATGAATCAGACCTAAAAGCTACATTCAAACTTAGATCATCATCTAAGATCCCGGAGCTTTGATCTCAATATGACTCTAAGAGAAGGGTTTTTGCAGAAAAAACGCAATCAGCAAATAAAATTCTAGAACTTCGTAGATAGAATTAGACCAATGGTGATATATATAGAGCAACACCCAAAACGCAAACAGTAGCAAAATGCTGAAGAAAGAGGTAAACTTTATATACTCATGGTGACCAGTTCTTTAACACAACGACGATCCAGAAAAAAAGAAACAGAGAAAGATTGTCGGAGAAAAAGCGAAACTCACCAACATTCCGGTGTCAGATCAAGAGGGTCGTATCCAAAATCTCAACTTTCGAAATGAAATAAGGCGATCAAAGGAGTCGCCTACTCTAAAATTTCCCAGCAAAATTGAAATCTGAAGAACAATGGAGCGATGAATTGAAGAATGACTTCAAAGGAAGGAACACGGTAAATAGAAAGGAGACGTTGGACTTGGAGATCACATCGATCATTCATACGCGTATTATCACGTTCCAGATATATATATAAATCAAAAAGCTTCAGAAACTTTATCCATTGAACTTTTTACATTTGCAAACCATAAAAACGAAATCGGTTCAGGTTCAATCTGCTCTGACCGGTCGGTTTAATAGCATAAAATACATTGTTCTTCGAAAACCCAAAACAGAAAAGATGATCAAGTTAGGAACATTGACTAGCTTCGGTTCTCCGTCTATTGAGACTGCCCCAACTATCACCTAAGCTCCAAACTTTTGAAGGCTCCGCGATATAAGGACCGTTCATGATGTTCAGAATGCTACAGGCTTCACTGTATTCTAGCTCCGGTAAGAGTTTTGGGGTCAGTAAGAAGCACCTACAACAGCAAAGACCAAACATTTGTTTCTTACTTTTTACGACACTTGAGAGCAGTTTCCAGGGTGTTTTCGTATGAATAGAAAAAGGAAAAACTTACTGTGGTGTGTTTGGTTGACTAGCAGCTCTAACCAATTGTTGAAACATCTTCCTTTCATTTATGGGATCCATACCTGCACAAGCAAATGTATATTTTTAAGAGACTTTGACTAATGTTTCGAGACAGTTTTTACATTAAAAAAAAAACATTTACACTTTTTACCTTGATTAATCTCATCAACAACCCTGAAAGGACAGTTTGTCAGATCTTGAAGAGAGACGAGGTAAAGGATAGTTGAGACAGAACGCTCTCCTCCAGATTGGTGGTGAGAGCTTAGAACCTGAAGTTGCCCAGATTCTCTGAATTTCACTTTGATATGTATTCCGTATTGATCAAAGTCAGTGTCACGTTCATCCAATGAAACTTCTCCTGCAACAGCCATTTCTTGGAAGTTGTGGCTGAATGTTTCATTTATCTGACCAACAAGCTGTCTCAACGTTGGAAGCCATTTCTCCTTTAGCGAATCGATTTCTTTCATGCATATGCTCAGATCTCTTTTATCAGTTTCGAGCTTCGTAGAAATGGTATATATCTGACTTTGGCGATGTTCATACTCTTGGAGAATGTTCTCGTTTATGAAAAGGATCGAATTGGCTTGAGACAGATTGTCTTGTATAGCCGCTTCCAATTCTTCGACTGTGGTAGGCATCTCCATAAACTCCTTTTTAAGTTCAGGTGTGATGGTTGCAACAGATTCTGCATCCCTCTTGGCAGTTGCTAGCCGCTGCTGCTTTCCTTCTACCTCTTTCTTACAATACTCAACGGCGAGAGATAGCTGTTGTGCCGTTTTCTCATATTGTTTGATATTGATTTCCGACTCTCTGATCTTTCTTTCCAATTCTATAGAAGCCATATGCTTCTCGGCGTAACTCCACTTATGAGCAACAGCCTCCACAAGTAATTTCTTGAGATTGATTGCATATGTATAGCGGTCAGCGTTAGCTCTGGAAGCCTGATCAATCAGCTTAGCAACTGAAGCATCCATGTCCTCCTCTTGCTCTAAAGATTCCAGCTTTGTCTTCCTTTGCTGGTAACGGGATTCCAACTCACGGCGTTTTTTCTTCTCCAGATACGAAACATTTACAATCTCCTCCCTCTCTTTATGAAGTTTAGCTGCTTCTTCTTCCAAACGTCTTTGCTCTGTTTGAAGACTCTTGTGAGTTTCCTCCATGAATAAAATAGAGTCTTCTAATTCCTCCTTTCTTGATCTCAGTTTCTCAAGCTCTCCAACGTCCACCCCACATAATAGAAGACGTGATTGATATACAGAATCTACACTTGCAGAGGAATGACCACCATATCTTGAGGAAGACCACCGGTAGTGATTGTCTGGGGTCCAAAAATCTTTAATACCCAACTTATAGACTTCTTCAGCCCTCTGATCGGTAATCTTTGATCCAATGTACGAGTCCTCCAGACCAAACTGGGAATTTAAAACCTCCTTGACGGCATCAGGAGCATCAAATATTTGATCAAGCCGAGCATGGATCCCAAGAGAACGCATCTGATCAGAAATATGAAAGGGAGCCTTTTGATTGCCGCTATTGCCCACATAGTTTAGAACAGGAACATCAAATCGTTTTAAATTTTTAACCAGCAAATCACGGTCCTCCGGATCCTGAGTGATAAAAGACTTCCAGATATAAAAAGAAACATGACCCTCCAAAAAGCAAGCGTTCTCTCGATTTGGAACGTTAACCTCCACCAAAACAGGACCATATACTTCCCTTTTAAACTCATGACGATTCTGTTGCACCCATTGATATGCGTCAAATATCCTATCAGCTCCAGAGTTAGCTAACGCTTTCAAGAGTTTGTTATTTGCATTCTCCATGTCCTTTAACTTATCTACGCATTGCCTCAGGGTGTATCTCTTCTGAGACAAAAGCTTCTCGTTGTCCTCCTTCTGATTCTTCTTTCCGTTAATGCTATGATGCAGCTCTGTAACCTGAGAGCTCAATTCTTCAAGTTTGGCTACAGGACGTTCGTATACAGGCAGGTTTTGGAGTTCCCGTTCCGCAGCAACGAGATCCTCAGTAGCTTTCAGAATCCTTTCTTGACGATGCTCTTCTTGTTTCTTCAATTCCTCCAGTTCTTTGTACGTTGCCACTACACGTGCGTCTGCCTCATCTTCTTTCTCGAGCAAGTGACAACGGTTTCTTCCATTTGCATCCATGAGATTCTTAACTTTTTTGCATTTTGAATCTGTCTCTGCTTTCTCCTTCTTTTGCTTTTCTATAGGTTCCTTCATGCTGTTCAAATTCTTTGCAGCTTCATCCAATTTTTTCTCGGCTTCCTTCATTCTCTTCTTAGCATCCATGTACTCAGCTTTTTTCATATCATACTTTAGCCATGGCAATTTCTTCTTCATGGAATCAACCTTAGTCAAAAACAACTCTCTCTGCCTAACACGCTCCACGTCCTTCTCTTGCTCATCAACAAGAGCTTTAAGCTGATTCAGCGTCTCTCCATTTTTCGCCACAGCTCTCTCAAGCTGCTTCAGATCACGGCTTTTCTCAACTAGCGCGCGATGATGGACTGGCAGTTGAGGATCCCCAACAGCTTTTTCCGTCTCCTCCAGGAGTTGCACAGGAGTTAACTTGGCAAACTCGCAAACCCTATCTTGTGGCAGGAACTGCGTGAGATTGTTAACTTGAATGTTGAATTTCTGTATTATCTCCACAATATCTTTCTTACTAACTGTGCTTCCATTAAACATCCACTCAGACTTGTTACGTGTATCGATCTTACGAAAAATCGTAAGATTTTCTTCCCTGGTGTTACCTCTCAAAGAGATCTTGACATAGCCAGAATCTTCCCCACGCTTAACATATGCTCCAACACTAGTAGCTCTCCCAAGAAGCTGAGGCTCACCACCAAGACAGAGTGCAATGGCACAGACAAGAGAACTCTTACCTGATCCGTTAGGTCCAATAACAAGGTTCAAACGTGATCCAGGTTTGCATACCAAGTGATTGAATGTCATGAAGTTGTGAAGCTCGATTTCGATTATATTCCCAGGCAAAAAGTCATCTTCTCCTCTGGAGATTTTAGGACGCTTAGCACGACGTTCAGACATCTTTGTCGTTTCTCAGCGGTTCAGAGATTTTTACTGAGTTAACCTGAAAAAAATTGAAACTTTCGTATGAAATCCAACAGGGAAACAATGTAGAATCGAAAATTAGAAACTTAAAAAATTTAGAATCTGGACAGTGCAAAAGCTAACCCTAAAACCAAAATTGAAGAATTGAAAACTAAAATCTAATCAAACAGAAACTTCTAGTAACAATCTCAAATCACAAGCAATCATCAGTTTCGCATTAGCCTTTCTCTCCAACATAAACCCTATGACTGGAAAATGAACAGTAAAACCAAAAAAAAATCAAATTTTTTAATAGCGAAATCAACTTACGAACAAGACAGAGACGGAAAATAAAAGAGAACGCTGAAAAACGAACCCCAAAAGAAGAATAGACAATTCGATTTGCTAACAAACAAAGTTGAATTTCCGAAATCGAGAAGGAAAACAGACCTGAACAAGTGAATTTAGCCGAAATTGAAATATGGAGCGCGGAATTGAACCATACGAGGATAAACCCTAGACTCTATCTGAATTGCGATTTTTCAGTTTGTTTGCAGAGCTGAAAGTGAAACCATGAAAAAGCGAAAACCCGGGAAAAGAGAAGCACGACGACCAAAGCACACTCTCTCTCTCTAGGTTAGCCTTTTAAAACCTTGACGCCGGTTCAAATTCAACTCGTTTTAAAATTAAAATCGACTCATTAAGTCCGGTTATTAAATAAAAACCCGGTTTACAGATTCATAGGCCCCTTTTTTTTTGTGTGGAAGCTCTTGAGTCTTGACATTGGAAGATTATCAAAACAAACCAAAAAAGTTGAATCTCTAATGACGATGGTTATTGGTTCCAGTTTCAAAAAGATTTCATTATTTGTTCTCCTATTGTGTAATATGCGAAAGTCATAGTTTATTTGGTAGCAGAAGACCAGAGACGATGGTTATTGGTTACATTTGAATTTGACATTTAAAACCGTATTGAGGAGAACTTTGTTAAGACAGGTGTTGTTTTCAGTGACCATGTTGAAGAATCCGGTACACATCGATGACTCCAGAAGCAAACTCGGGATCAACTGCAGCTTTTACCGCTGTTGCTGCAACGGATTTGACATTGACCGGAGGTATTAAAAGTGGCCCGATCACAGGAATTTTCGTCACCTCTTTTGGCAACAGCTTCAAAACCTGTAAATGATATAATGTTTTTGAGATAAAAAAAAAAAGATTCTTACTTTCACCTAAAGATTACCAAGATTGATGCAAATCGTGTTTTACCATTTCGAGAGGAGCTCCAATGAGACTAAGTGGCAGCTTTATGCTACCGACCTGACGAGTCCCATGTATGAATCCTGGCCTTAAAACCGAACCTTCGAAAGCAGAGGAAAAAACAACGACTTATCAGTGAACACGCATGTATATAGAAATGGAGTTTTTGATTAAAAGTGAGAATTTACACACCTCTGTTTCCAAATTTATCCAAAATCTCAGCTTCGGTTGCTCTCTGAAAATAGATAGATAAATTGATCAAAGAGATATGTAAATAACTAAGAACAAAAACCAAGAAGACAAAGAATAAGAATAAGTACCTTCCCTTCGAAATATCCTCGAATCAAGTTATTTATGACACCAAAATCCGCAGCTGATATATACACAAATCTCTTCACACCTAAACAGAATATATAAGCCGCTTTTCTGTTAGTTTGCCAAAGAACAACAAGCCACAAAAACCTTATCTATATATTTTTGCAGATAACTCAACAATTTGAGTTTTCTCTCATCCCCATACAACACAAGAAATCTATGAATGTTTAGTTGTTTACCTTGTTCTGCTGCAGCTTTAACAGCATTGATGTTTGCAGTACCGTTAATTCTGACCATTTGTGAGTTGGAACCAAAACCACCAACACATGAAATCTGCACAAGTTTCCATCAGAGATGCGAAGGAACCATATGATGAAGTACCTTTTAAGAAGATTTCTTAATTACCACAGATGTAATTCCTTCTAGTGCAGGCTTCAGAGAATCGGGTGAAAGCAAATCACCTATTTTTTTAGTAGAAAACAGAAATCGAGTGAATCATCGAAGTCTTTTGTTCATAAATGATGAACAAATTGAAAATGTGTTTTCAGATGTTGGGAATACCTTGATGCCAGGTTACATCATCGACCCACGAATCGTGAAGAGAAGATCTTCCAGACCTAATAAACAGTTCAAAGACTAAAGGTTAAGCTACGAAGAGACAGTCTATGAGTACTAAATCAGATTTAAAACCGGTAATGATACAAATACCTGCTAAGACTAGATACAGAGAAACCTTGTCTCAGTGCCTCCTTACATATGTGTGAACCTACATAACCATTTCCTCCCAAAACCAATATCTGCATTCAAGACAAAATACTGTAATAGATACAGCGAAAGAGAGGGAGACAGTTTGTGATCAAGTTTCTTTATATTGCACATATGAAACACACAAACAGAGATACAAACCAGAGACTTCCAAACAACAACCCCGTAACCATAGAAAACTCTACACTCTTATTTCAACTGATTATATTCCTAACTAATTGTCTGATGTAGCAATCGGATTTGAGGAACTCTCTTATCACAAAGTCTCATGAGACTCAAAAGCAATGAGAGAGTTATTGTCTATTACCTTATTATCTCTTGAATGTGAACCAGCGACTTCAGACAAAAGCCTTTCATTTCCTCTCTGACTGATTGAACTGCCAAAGAGATAAAGACAAGAAGACCATCATCAGTATATGCAACATTGTCAATGATTTTATGAAGAAATCACACAATTCAGTAATATCAAGTGTTGGGTCAGAGACTATGTCCCCAAAATGAAAATCCCTACAAGTGATTCATTCGTCTCTGGCAGCAATAAAGATCAATGCTTTATTCGAAAAACAGTTCTATAGAATTCGAAAGGCCTTAGAAGAAGAACTCACGACATCGTGACGACTGAAGAATATGCCTGTGATCGTTTCCAAATCAGAGACCTTAACATGTTAAACCCTAAAGCTGAGTAGCTCAAGTATCGCGACTTTTTCTCCCGGAATGAAGATGAATTGAAACTTAGGCAAGCGATTATAAATCTGAAACTGCAGAATTCTTAAAAACTTTGTGGAATCATGAGTCGTGAAGTCGAGATCTTCGGGAAAAAAAAAAAGAGACCTTTCACAATCACAACTGTGGAGACGATTGTGGCGTTCTAGCTTCCACGTAGACTATCCACGTGTCATCATGAATAAAAAACTAAAACATTGAATAGAATAAGAAACACTCAAGAAACTGAGAACAACAAACAACGCTGCAGCGATTCAGTGTTTCTTAGATGTTACTCACATTCAATTTTACTTATTAGACCGTTTTGACATATAATAAAGAATCATAGTGTATACTTGTTAGTGCAATTGGTATACTGACTCGATTCAGAAATTTTTGTTTAAGATAAGATAAAACAGAAAATGTTTGCTTACCTTTTGGTTAAATTATAACGACAAACCAAAATGAATCCACATGGGTGAAGAAGCTCATATGTTTGTTTTAACTCTCAAATTCATATACTAAACTTGTTCGTAACAGTTGGAAAGTGCATAATAATAACTTGATACTGTATAATCAAAAATATGAATTGTTGAAAAAATCATAAGTACTAGTTAAGCAAATTATGACCAAGACATAGCCTAGTGAATTGTAATATTTCCGGCATTGTGTTATCATTTAGATTTATACAACACAATGCATGTTTTAAAAAAAAAAATTATATTGTGACAATTGCATAGTTAACAACCTAGCTAAACACTAATTACATGTGTTACAGAATTAAATATCACTTAAACGTCCAAATTGCCGACAAAAAACGTCCAAATTAGCGGAATAGTCATCACATTGTGAATTTATTGTTTGATTGATCACTTTAAAATTTTCAGTTAGCTATTTTGCAATAATAATAACTCATAATTTAGATGTGACACCTACTCTTTTTGTTCTAACATAGAAGAAAAATTCACAAAATTTCATGATTTGAAATAATTCACAACTTATAAACAAATCGAGTCCCAATTACTCTGGTATAATCTTTGTATGCTTTCTCTCTCAAAATCTCTCCTTCTTTCTCTGTCTCTCTCTATCTTTCCTTCAATGGAGCTTGTTCATTCTGCAACATTTCCATGTAAACAAAAGCTACTCATCGCAGTGACCATTGCTACATCTCTTTTAACCATCATCCCTCTTCTCTACCCTTTGCTTGAAGACCCTAACTTCTTCCTCAAGCAACAACCTCCAAGCCAAAGCAGCATCATCAACCTCGAAAACGGTGTTGTAACATCACATGACAGCTGCGACATATTCTCGGGAGAGTGGGTTCCTAACCCTGAGGCACCTTACTACACCAACACGACGTGCTGGGCGATACACGAACACCAAAATTGCATGAAGTTTGGAAGACCCGACACGGATTTCATCAAATGGAAATGGAAACCTTACGGGTGCGAAGACGGCTTGCCGGTATTTGACCCGGTTAGGTTTCTTGAGATCGTGAGAGGTAAAACCATGGCGTTTGTTGGTGACTCAGTTAGCAGAAACCACATGCAGTCTTTGATCTGCCTTCTTTCTCAGGTAACACCTTTTTTCTTACATTAGTTTTTCTTGTTTGTTTTTTTGTTTGCCTTTTATTGAATATCTAGAATGATATCTTGATAACCATCAACAAAAAAAAAACATTTGTTTGTTAATAATATTTCTCCTTTTTTTTTATGAACATATATGGCTTTTAATTTTTTACAAATTAAAGTTAATCTTTTCGTTTGCTAGCATAAATTTCGATTTTCTAAAATAAGAAATCTAATATATGATGTAAACATATCGGAGTATTATATTTCATCAAACTCTCCTTTTTGGTCATTAAAACCTTCTTTTAATAATTCTAAGTTTAACGGGCAAAATAACGCATTAAACTTAGTAAATCATATTTTAGTACTCATGCATCAAAGAATATCATATAACCACTCTTTACTTCGAAGTAACATTCTAATCGATGAGCTTCTATAACTCGAATCATTAGGTCATAGACTCACATTGTAAATGATTTAATTATTAGTAGAAGTTATATACTTTTGGTAAAGTATTATAACGGAAGTAAGATGTGCATCATTACTTTGATCAAATATCATTATTTTAAGAAGTGTCATATACATATATTAACTTGACATGTATGTTTTTACTTTACCAAAACTTGATACAAATTAAATAACTACTCAATTATTTGTTTTAAATAGAGAGATTGGAACGTGCATAAAGGTGTTTTTGGTTCACCGGTGCCACAATTATTGAAATAATGTTTTCTTCTTATACTAAAAAATAATTATGAAACAGAAATGGGAGCGGTCCGTCCAATGATTTTAGATGTCTTAATATTAGTTTACTTGTGTTAAAAGATTCTACAAAAAAAAAAAGAACACATTGACATTTCCACGGAGTCCATTGGTCATTTTAGATTAATTAACTACGTAGTTGGATAATTTAATTGCATAAACAATACCAAACATGGATGTCTTGTCCAGCTTTCTCGTTTGTTACAATTCGGTTTGGAATCTTGTGTACTAAATATAGGAATCGAATCTATTGTGATTTGGTTTCGTTTTACAATTTGGCGTCAAAGAATGAAAGTGTTTACTTTTTATCTTTTAAATCAAATGAAATCAAGTTTTGTCTTGGTAAGATTTGGTTCGTTTTTGTTACACTTTGTTCAAAGTAAAAAGATGAAACCAACTTGATTTGTTTGCAGTTAGTTTCGTTTCTGAATCCAATTTTTCGATCTGTCCGGACTAGAGATCCCTCGTATTACTTGGTTTCTCGAGATTAAACTAGAATTTCTCATTTCAGGTTGAATATCCGATGGATGCTTCGGTTAAGAATGACGATTATTTCAAACGATGGACATACGAAACATACAATTTCACGATCGCCGCATTTTGGACACCACACTTGGTTAAGTCCAAAGAACCCGACCAGACCCAGCCCAAGCATATTGATATTTTTGACCTATACCTTGATGAGGCAGACGAGAGTTGGACAGCCGATATAGGAGATTTTGACTTCGTAATCATCTCTTCTGGCCACTGGCATTACCGGCCATCAGTCTACTACGAAAACCGGACTATCACCGGTTGCCATTATTGCCAATTACCGAACATAACCGATCTCACAATGTTTTATGGGTATAGAAAAGCTTTTAGAACCGCGTTTAAAGCGATCTTGGATTCGGAAAGCTTCAAAGGCGTAATGTACTTACGAAGTTTTGCACCGTCACATTTTGAAGGCGGGTTGTGGAATGAAGGAGGAGATTGTTTGAGGAAACAACCTTATAGGAGCAATGAGACTCAAGACGAAACGACAATGAAGCTACACAAGATTCAGTTGGAAGAATTTTGGAGAGCTGAAGAAGAAGCGAAGAAGAAAGGGAAAAGGTTACGATTACTAGATACGACCCAAGCTATGTGGCTTAGACCCGACGGTCACCCAAGCCGCTACGGCCATATTCCAGAGGCCAATGTCACGTTGTACAACGACTGTGTCCACTGGTGCTTGCCCGGTCCTATCGACAACCTCAATGACTTCTTGCTGGCTATGCTAAAGAGAGAAGAAGACAAAGGATTCTTGGCGCAAGTTCGAAAAATGTTGTCCTAATGACCAAGCTAAATCAAGTTTTTTGACTTTCTGTCTCCCTCAGGTTTATTTATTATATTTCAGGAAATGGTCAAATGTTGTGCCTAGTTATTGGATGACCACGAGCTCACCATTATTCACCATATATACATACATATTTATGACAAGACCAGACACCATTGTCTTGAAGCAGACAATGGAGCTTCCTTTGTTTGCAATCCTTCAAAGAACACCAAGAGTTGCAATTACATTAGCATTTGTTCTATTTGTCCTCACAATAGTTCCTGCTTTATATACTCTCCTTGCCGATCCAATCTTACCTCCATCAATCTCATCTTTCGAGACTGATCATACACGTCTCAGTCATTTGAATTCTTCATCAAATCAGATTCCTTCACCCGTGAATGGTTCCATTCCCACGCCACCCTACCATACGCCTTCAAAACATCGGAAGTCTTCTTTCCATCGGATTCCTAAACCCAAGAAAGGTCCCATTTCCTCTCCAACCGATCATATACCTTTAAGACAACGGAGTTCTTCATTCGATCAGATTCCTTCACCCATGAATAGTCCCGTTCCCGCTCCACCACATCGGAATTCTTCAGCTGATCAGAGTCCTTCACCTGTGAACGGTCCCATTCCCGCTCCACTCAATCACACGTCCTTAAGACATCTGAATTCTTCATCTGATGATCATTCATCCCCAGTCACCACATCACCATCAAGGACGCGGATCAGAGATGATGAGCAAATGTGTGACCTTTTTACCGGGGAGTGGGTACCAAACGAAGAAGCTCCATACTACACCAACACGACATGCTGGGCAATACATGAGCACCAGAACTGCATGAAATATGGGAGACCTGATACCGGATTCATGAGATGGAGGTGGAAGCCGGAGAGTTGCGACCTTCCCATCTTTGATCCTCAAGAGTTCTTGGAAATGGTTAGAGGGAAAGCCATGGGGTTTGTTGGTGACTCCATTAGCAGAAACCAAGTCCAATCTCTCTTGTGCCTTCTCTCTAGGGTAAAAATCCAAACTAATTGTCAATGATCACCAGCGAACCACCATCTCTCTAATGTGTTGACTTTTTTTATTTCCTTGTAGGTGGAATACCCTGAAGACATTTCTCCTTCACCAGATACGGATTTCAAAGTATGGAACTACACATCCTATAACTTCACTCTTCATGTCATGTGGTCACCATTTCTAGTGAAGGCTACTAAACCTGATCCGAAGTCCAACTTCTTCAGCCTATACCTCGACGAATATGACACGAAGTGGACGAGTCAGCTCGACCAACTCGACTACCTGGTTATATCATCCGGCCACTGGTTTTCCCGGCCGGTTATTTTCTATGAAAACCAACAAATCTCTGGGTGCCAATACTGTGCGTTACCAAACACGACTGAATTGCCTTTGACCTATGGATACAGGAAGGCTTTAAGAATATCTCTAAAAGCTATAATCGAGAATTTCAAGGGTCTGGCATTTTTAAGGAGTTTTTCTCCTCAACATTTCGAAGGTGGGGCTTGGAACGAAGGAGGGGACTGTGTACGGACACAACCTTACAGAAGAAACGAGACTATACCCGAGGCAGATCTCAAGGTTCACGACATTCAAAGGGAGGAATTTAGAGCTGCAGAAGAAGATGGGATGAAGAAGAGTGGTTTGAGACTGAAGTTAATGGACACGACACAGGCAATGCTATTGCGACCAGATGGGCATCCTGGGAGATATGGACATCTACAGAATCCAAATGTGACTTTAAGAAATGACTGTATTCATTGGTGCCTGCCTGGACCTATCGATACTCTGAATGATATATTGCTACAAATGATGAAGACAGATAACTAGAAAGCATCCCTCAAGAATGAGTAGTGGAGACATATATCTAATATCAAGAAAAATTGTAAAGAAAGATTCATGTAGGAGTCTCAGTATTCAATTGCCATATATCCATATGGAAGGACAGAAAACCATTTGACAACAATTATTGTATTCCTATAAATTTTTATATGCAGTATTTTGACTCCCTTGCGCAAACTAAAAGCAGAACAGACTACTCGTGTACACAACTTCTCAAAAGGAAATTCTGATGAAAACCAGGACTTGCAAAGCCAAAATGTAGACGACAAAAGCTGACCTGAGATACATAAGCCTTGTTTGGGTCCCATTTCTTGTAGCAGATGAATATGGAAGGTAGGAATGACCATCAACTTCGTGGTCTGATGTAAATTCTCTATCTGAATTTGTTCTCTTGAATCTGTTCCTCGCAGCGTTCCCTTCAACGTTAAAGCTTTCATATCTTCTCCATAAATTGTTTAGTCTCTCTAACTCCATCTCATTTAGATGAATCTCACCAACAATCCCCTCTGCTTGTGCCTGATAAGCATATCAAAGTTTCTGTTAAGAAACAGTCTAAAGGGAAAAGTGTAGATTAATTTGGGTTGTGATGGACCTGCTTTGCAGCTAATTGCTCGATTAGGCTATGAAGTTGTTTATCCAGTGTCTTCTCTCTCTGAGCTGTGAAAGAAAAACCTTTCCAGTCAGATAATGTGAATGAAATTTTTCACGCTATCAACCTATCTAACGGAACCAAAAAACAGATCTCTATTGAATTCTTACTGAAAATAAGCTATGTAAAACAATTTTTTTTTTGTTTCATATATATTGAAGACGTGATGGTTCTGAATGGTGATAAAATAGTAATTTACTAACTAATCAGAATTGATGACAAAAAAAAGTACCTGGAGAAGGCTGCTTCAGTGCTCTTTCCTGTATAACAGCCCAACTCCTCTCTAAATCCTGAACTTTTTCTTCCATTAAACTCTAAATGGAAAATATAACTTACACTGCCATCAGATATACAGCCAAATCGACTATTCCAATCCATACCCATGAAACGTAAAATGAAAACTAACCATATCGTTCTTTTTGCTCTCCAACTTCTCTAGCATAAAGGACTTCATGGCCTCTGTATCTGCTCCATCTTTTCCATTCCCATCAGGCTGAATAACAGTTTCACTAGAGCTTTTGGACTGCCTTGCATCTAGAGAAGCTTGTGCATTATCCTGCTCAGTTTTCAAGTTTTCCTCTACAGCTTCTAGCTCCTGCAAACCATCTAATATCAGGCAGAACCCAAATGGTAACAGGACCAACATACATATCTGAACAAGATCACAGACAAGAAAAGAACAATTATCTGATAACTCACCTTCAACTTTCTAAGAAGAGAATCTGCTTCATTCCTCTTCTCTTCTATTTTTGTCTCACAGGTTGATATTGCATTCTCATATGCACTATTTTCTTCCAGCAGTGTCTGCTCTCTCATGTGTGCCTAGTTGCAATACCAAAAGAAGAACCATTAGGATCACTTCAACATCAGCCAAAGCCATATCCATTGAAGACTAATCCTATAACGCAAAAACACAATTCCCAAATCAGCTATAGTATTTCAATAACTCAAACCTGTTCACGAGTAGCGGAGTGCGAATCAAGCTGAAGAGTGAGAGCGGCATTGGACGCAAGGGAGTGAGCATGAAGGTCAGGTAGACGCTGGGAGATATCCGGTGGAGGCAATCTGAGCCGCAGATCTTGGATCGAACGGCTGAGGTTTGTCGCTTTTCGGCCAAGCTCATCGACGTATTTCTGCTGCTCCTCCGTGAAAACCAATGGGATCCGATCCTTCTCATCGTCTCCTTCTTTTCCATTTTTACCGACGACATCGGCAGCCCAAGCTAGAAGTCCGGCCATATCTCTTCTTCTTCTCCTTCTCCGTCTCCGTCTCTTTGATGTGACTCGCGGGACGATGGCAGAGCTAAACCGAAGCGGTTGGTGGTTGAACCGGCACGATTCGGTTATGTTAGTTGAATTCTCTTGTTGGTCCGGTTAACACTCAAAATGGCTTTTACTTTCTAGTATCCGTCTTATATATGGGCCTTAAGATAAGGCCTTGTCTATTAAACAAAAATAGTTTATGGGACTATGCTCAAATCTCGACCAAATCAAAATTTTACAAATTAATTCTTATACTAAGCAAAACATAAAGTTGTCATATATGCATTGAAAGCAGCATTATAAAATGACTTAAAATGGTAAAAGAAATAAAAAAAATATCCTGTCCTATGCCTATTTAATATGAGCCTTAAGAAATGTAATATGCATTACCGCGTGTTTGCAATTTACATTGCTTGCAATCAACCCTCTTCCTCCTTCTCTAAGCAAAACAACATCAAGTCACAAAGACCTCAAGCATTTTCCAAACCTATCCAACAAATTTGGAATTTTTTCAAATAACCAATCCAAACCAAACATGTAATACTCAATCACACAAAGTCACATACGAATTACGAACTAAGTTGTTTAACCAAATATTTTGTTGCAAGAATACAAATAACCTTAGAGAATTATTGTTATCCAACCATATTCGTACCGTTAATTTACATTTTTAATTTGGGCATATACCAATATCTTGTCTACGTTTTAGCATCTAGCAAGTCTCCTGCACGTTCCCAAAACCTTAACTTGTAAACCATCTTTTATTATATATTTACAAAATTTCCCTATCATTTTTCTTTCTAACCAAACAAACCCCACAATTTTGCTTTTTGTGAACCCAATTTCCAAATCCGTCGTTATCTCTTCTCCTCTTGACTAAGCAAAATGTTGAAAAAAGTGAGGCGAAAAGTCAAAGTCTTAATCACCAAACCCTTTAAAAAGCCCAAGAACAGACCTCCATCACCACCACCACCTCTTCCTCTTCCTCCTTCACCATCTCCACCACCGTCTCAACAAATGTCTTCCTCAAGACAAAAAAACACTCCGTTTCTCTTCCCAAGATCCGATTCCTCTGTTCTACCCGACCCGTCTCGTTTCTTCAGCCACGATCTCCTCTCATCTCCTCTCCCTACAAACTCTTTCTTCCAAAACTTCACTCTCAACAATGGCGACCAAGCTGAGTACTTTCATCCTTACATCATCAAACCCTCGACTTCATCTCTCTCCATCTCCTACCCATCTCTCTCCCACAACTCTGCTTTCATCTACGAAGCTTTCAACGCCGACATAACCATAACCGGGTCAGATGGACCCGACCCGCATTCTCGTAAATCTCATCTCATCTCTTCCTTCAGCGATCTCGGCGTCACTCTCGATTTCCCCTCCTCTAATCTCAGATTCTTCCTCGTTAGAGGAAGCCCTTTCATCACCTTCTCCGTTAACTCCTCCATCACAATCTCAACGATCCACGCTGTTTTATCACTTTCCGGTAACACCTCTTCAACAAAGTACACCGTCAAACTCAACAACAACCAAACATGGCTAATCTACGCCTCTTCTCCGATCAATCTAACCAAAGACGGCGTTTCTTCAATCAATTGCGGTGATGGGTTTTCGGGTATTATCCGGATCGTCGTGTTACCAAATCCAAATCCGTATTTCGAAACAATCCTCGACGGATTCAGTTGCTCTTACCCAGTTTCCGGTGACGCTGATTTCACAAAGCCGTTTGCTTTAGAGTATAAATGGGAGAAACGAGGCTATGGAGATCTTCTAATGCTAGCTCATCCTCTTCATCTCAAGCTTTTATCAACCAACGATTGTTCTATCACAGTTCTAGACAATTTCAAATACAACAGCATCGACGGTGATTTAGTAGGTGTCATCGGAGATTCATGGGTTTTAAAACCAGACCCTGTTTCTGTTACGTGGCACTCTATCAAAGGAGTTCAAGAAGATTCTCACCAAGAGATCATCTCTGCTCTAATCAAAGACGTTAACGCTTTAGATTCATCAGCTGAGGTCACCAACTCTTCGTATTTCTACGCGAAATTGATCGCGAGGGCGGCGAGGTTAGCTTTAATAGCTGAAGAAGTTTGTTATCTGGATGTTATTCCAAAGATTAGAACTTACTTGAAGAACATGATCGAGCCGTGGCTTAATGGAAGTTTCGGACCAAATGGTTTCTTGTATGATCCAAAATGGGGAGGTGTGATTACTAAGCTAGGATCTAGAGATTCAGGAGCAGATTTTGGGTTTGGGATTTACAATGATCATCATTATCATTTAGGTTACTTTGTTTATGCGATTGCTGTGCTTGCAAAGATTGATCCTTTATGGGGGAAGAGATACAGACCTCAAGCGTATACTTTAATGGCGGATTACTTGACGTTGGGGAAGAAAGGAGCCAAGTCGAATTCGAATTACCCGCGTTTGAGATGCTTTGATCTTTTCAAGCTTCATTCTTGGGCTGGAGGGTTAACGGAGTTCGCTGACGGGAGGAATCAAGAGAGTACAAGCGAGGCTGTCAATGCGTATTACTCCGCTGCTTTGTTGGGGCTAGCTTATGGGGATACACATTTGGTGGCGGCTGCTTCGATGGTTCTGACGCTGGAGATTCACGCGGCGAAAATGTGGTGGCAGGTGAAAGAAGACGACGCTATTTACCCGCAAGATTTCACATCGGAGAATCGTGTGGTTGGAGTGTTATGGTCAACAAAGAGAGACAGTGGCTTATGGTTCGCGCCTAAAGAGTGGAAAGAATGTCGCCTTGGGATACAGTTATTACCGTTACTTCCGGTATCAGAAGTTCTGTTCTCGGACGTGACATTCGTGAAACAGCTCGTGAATTGGACAATGCCTGCTTTGGCTAGAGACAGCGTCGGAGAAGGGTGGAAAGGATTTGTGTATGCTTTGGAAAGTATGTACGACAAAGATGGAGCAATGGAGAAGATTAAAGGATTAAATGGGTTTGATGATGGGAACTCTTTAAGTAATCTGTTGTGGTGGGTTCATAGTAGAAACAATGATGATGATGATGATTATGAAGAAGACGATGAAGGTGGTTATGGTGGTCATGGCGGTGGCGGGAAGTATTGTTCCTTTGGTCATTATTGTCATTAAGCTTTAATAAAAAGTTGTTTGCGTTTTGGTTTGTTATTAATCAATGTTAATTTTAGCTTGTTTTATATAATGAAGCTTCATATAATTGAAATGATTCGATGATCTTTTCAAATCCTTTCTTCTTAATTACACCAATGATCTCTCTATGAGAATATCCACATATATACAGAATTCTATATGTCTAAAGTATTATAAAGGGAAGAATCAGTCATGTGCATGTATGGTTTGTGTATCAAGTGAATTCTGTCATGATCTTGAAACTCCTTCTCCAGAGAAGCTAAGGCTGCTTCATAATCATTATGGTTGTTGATATGTTCCATTGCAAACTCATTCAGATATAATAGACATCCCTTGTCGTTATAAGGGCATATGATTGATTCTTCTTCTTCTAATGATCGTTTCGCAGATGCGAGAGGGATATATAATGATAAGATAAGTGTTACCGAAAGAACGTAGAGAGTAGTACATGGAAGCACAAATCTAGACGTCATGGTGTTTTTAATGCTTTTGAAGATTTCAAAAAAGAGATCAAAGAATATGGCCACAAACAAAATCTGAACAAGATAGATTGTGATTGGACTCTATATATAATAGTCGATGACCAAAACAAAGTCTTTTCCTATTTTTAGTTGGGATCAAGTTGGTTTTTTTGTGGATAAGCTAGTGCTTCATGATCATCGAGTAATAAGTTTTTTTTTTCGTTTCAAGAAAATATGTTTTTTGTGTGGATTTTGTTTCTGATGAAATGATGGAATAGACGTGGCTGCAAGTTTGGATAAGGTGGCTCGGCTCCACTCCGGTTTATCTTTTGTTTACCCAAATATAGATTTGTTTTGTTTTGGTCACTGGTAATATCGAAGTATCGAATACGTCTGTCTGTGATGCTCGTATAAAATAAAACCAGTGGTATGGTTGTAGTGGTTGGTGGATCGTGATTCGTGAACTTTCTCTTAGATTCGGAAATATTCGTCACACTTTGGGCCCACGAGTTTTAGCATTTTCCGAACGTGGTAAAGCCCATGATTTGCTAATACTAGCTTCCAAAGTCGTCACACTACTCCATCCAATCACAAATGAAATGACTAACAAACATTTTAGAATAATCAATATTTTGCGAATAATTTCATTACTGTCTGACATTTGATTCTCTTTAATCACACATCATTACATGATCAAACGTCATCAATAAGAGCTAAGAACGTCGTCGTCTTGTACAAACTTTTGGTTATATCTACACACTACTTTACTACATTCCTCGTGTAGAAGGAAATGGAAAGCGCACAAAAGCGAAGATAACAAAAAGAGTTTGAAATTCAAAAGAGAAGAGCAACACGAAGAATCTTGGAATTCGAGATCCACTATTTCACGGCGGAAAAGATGCATTCGCCTCTTCAGACTCAGCAGCCGGAGCAGCGATGCTGGCCGATGACCTCGACGGTATCGGAGATCGAGGAAGTTCTACCCGATGAGGACTCCGATAGAACGACTCTTCTTAACGGTGAACCGTTACGTCGTCGAGTTTCCGGGAAGTCGCCGGTTGACGAAGGACCTCGTCGGATTTTCCGGCAGCAATCGTTCGGTCGCGATATCGGCCACGCGGCAGCTGAAACGTATCTAATTACTGGACTTAGCTTCAAGCTTCTTCGATACCTCGGGTACTGATCTCGATTGTCCCTGTTTTTGGATTTAGGTATATTGATGATTACGCTTAGGGAGGTAATTCGTGTAGATATTAGCTGGCTTTGCCTTGCTCTGCAAAGAATCCAATGATATATAAAAGTTCTCTGTCTTTTATTTTGGAACTTTACTCTAATTATGAAAGTTACTCCATGTGCTGTTGTTTTGCTCTTGTTTAACTTCTTCTTTTTATATTTCCAGTTGAGCAAGGATTGATCTAATTGTTAAGTTTTGTTCAGGGTAGGCTATCGATGGATGACAAAATTACTTGCCCTTACATGTTATGCTATGCTTCTTATGCCTGGCTTTCTTCAAGGTTTGATTTTTTTTTTTTTTTCTTTGCTGATAAATAAATTCATAGAAAGGATTTTTCCTTTTGATTAAGATGTTGTTTTAATTGGAAAATTAGTCTTTGATTCCTCGTCTCAAGTTTGTATTATCTTGTGCAGTTGCATATAGTTATTTTTTCTCAAAGCAAGTCCGGAGGAGTATAGTGTATGGAGATCAACCAAGGAACAGGTTTGTGTGTGAACTGAATAGAATCTTACCTTCTCCTTTCACATCGGCCTTAAGTGGTATGTTGAATGCCTGCTTTTATCACATCACCTTTGTCTTGAGATTATTGATGTATGAACGGTGATTTGATAGGCTGGATCTGTACTTGCCAAGCAACAACGATGGCTTGAAGCCGGTTGTGGTTTTTGTGACGGGTGGAGCTTGGATTATTGGGTGGGTTGCACATCAGATTTACAGCATTCTCTTCTGCATAATGTTGAAATTTGTTTGTTTTACAATTTCTCGTGTCCCACTTATAGAAGTTTTCCCCTTCACTGTTCTTTTGTTGATGTTTGAGTTACAAAAAGAAAAAAGTAAAGATCATGATGGGCTCTGTATTCTTATCTCACTGACTCACTCAAGTTTCATCTTCTTGTACTAGCTGGTTGCTTGTTAATAAGTTCATGTTTGCTAATCTTGTACTGATATTTAGGTACAAAGCTTGGGGCTCGCTCTTGGGAATGCAGCTAGCAGAAAGAGATATCATTGTAGCATGCCTTGACTACAGGTAAACAAATTACACAATTCAAAAAACTAGTCGTCTTTTATGAATATAGGAAGAACTTTCATGCATTTACCAAGCAATCCGTTCTTTATGGTATAGGAACTTTCCTCAGGGAACAATTAGTGATATGGTGACTGATGCTTCTCAAGGAATCTCATTTGTCTGCAATAACATCTCTGCATTTGGAGGTGACCCCAACAGGTTTCATCTCATTGGCTTTGTTTTTATTTACCATTTGATCTTCCAATTGGTCTCTCGGCTATTAAACTGCATGTATCTGCTTGTCTCTCTAGGATCTACCTGATGGGGCAATCAGCTGGTGCCCATATAGCCGCTTGTGCTCTATTGGAACAAGCTACTAAAGAATTAAAAGGAGAGAGCATCTCCTGGACAGTGTCCCAGATAAAAGCTTATTTTGGATTATCTGGAGGGTATCTTCTAAGCTTTTGGATTCCCGTTGGCTTCTATGTGCTTTTTGGTCTACAGCAATTGATCTGCTTATCATTTTGAACTTCAATAGGTACAATCTATACAAGTTGGTTGATCACTTCCATAATCGGGGTCTGTATCGCTCGATTTTCCTAAGGTAAATGCTTGGTTAACCAAATCCTAAACGCAGTCTGATCAGATCTAATGTTCAACTCCAACTTGCAGCATAATGGAAGGAGAAGAGTCCTTTGAGAAATTCTCTCCGGAAGTAAGACTGAAAGACCCAGTTGTTGGAAAAGCTGCTTCTCTTTTACCTCCTATTATACTTTTCCACGGATCCTCAGATTATTCCATACCATGCGATGAAAGGTATATATGATCATCTTCTTGAAGTGATACATTACTGATGAAACCTTTTGGGATACTAAAACCACCTCGTTTGCAGCAAAACTTTTACAGACGCTCTGCAAGCTGTTGGAGCAAAAGCCGAGCTTGTTTTATACAGCGGAAAGACACATACTGACTTATTTCTTCAGGTAAGCCACATAAATCAGTCAACTTACCTTACATTGTGTCACACACACAAACACTTAGCTCAGTGTGAGTACAATAAAACTCATGAGAGTATTGTTTATAGGATCCCTTACGAGGAGGTAAAGACGAACTCTTTGATGACATAGTCTCTGTGATACATGCGGAGGACAATGATGGGCTGACCAAAGACTCGTTGGCTCCTCCCAGAAAGCGTCTTGTACCAGAGTTGTTACTGAAACTGGCTCGTGAGATTAGCCCTTTCTGACTGCCAAGAAAGGAAAACAAGCTTTGTTTGTTGATCCTCAGTTTTTACCTTTGTTAGTTGCTGTGTTTTTAATTGCATCAGTAGAACATCATGTAAATAAAAACAAACTTTGTTGCTCCACCAAATTTATTTGACCCATGTAGATTTGAACACATGAATATGATTACTTCCACAAGTTTGAAATCTAATAAAAGCTAGTAAAGATAATATCGAGTTTTATCATATTCTCAAAAAGGTGATTGAGATGTGACAAACACTTGATAGACTTATACATGTTTTGTAACTATGAAATATGATGGTGATCATAAGCAAATTGGACTTGTATAAACAGACCACAGGTGATGTTGATATAACTATCGTTATTCACCTTAATTTGGACCCACCATTTGCTTCAACTTGTGGCTCCTAATCTCTAGAGACTCGTAGCGACTTGGCAGATTCCAATTGGCTCCTTGGATCTCCACCGTTGGCCAAATCAGCTTGACCGACTTGATGTGGAAGGAAACAAAGTTAGGACATGCCATATCTATTATCTCCAACATATCACCAAAAAAGACACCTAGCATCATTCGAAGATAACAAATGGTTAAGAGTCATAATCTTTTTAACAATGCTAAACAGTGATCATTTAATTTTTATAATTGAAATCATGAGACGATGAGAGAAACCTGAACAGTTAGAACATGGCAAAAGTTAAGAATCAAGATAAACATTAGGCTAATGGTCAAGCCAAAGAGCTACTAAAGTTTCCAGCTTTACCAAAATAGTAGTAGATGATACAAAAATAGTTAGAAGTTGCACGTTTCAGAACCTAGGTAACATGTGGATGGGTCCTATAGAAGATTACATAGGAAGAGGTGTTTACACTTATTGAGGAAGAAAGAGAGAAAAAGTAGTAACTATTGGTGCCATTGCAAAGATATAAGAAGACAATTAGTTTTTTTCTTTCTTTCACATTTCGTGCTGGTTGATGATTCCAAAGCTGTAAGCATCTCTGCACTGGACCCCTTCTCAAAAACTCAGCCAGCCACAAGATGATCACTCAACATCAAACCCACAAACTTCTCGCCACGTGTCCAGCCCTCAGAATTCTATCCTTCCTTTCCATTTCCATTCAACAACTAATATAGCCTTCTTAGTCCCCTGCTGCCTTTACATACGATCTCACTCACCATCAAACAACTACAACATCTGCGGTTAGTATGTTGAAAGTAGAGAGTAACTGGGCACAAGCCTGTGATACATGCCGATCAGCCGCCTGCACCGTGTACTGCCGGGCTGATTCTGCCTACTTGTGCTCCAGTTGTGATGCTCAAGTTCATGCTGCCAATCGTCTTGCTTCCCGCCATGAACGTGTTCGAGTCTGTCAATCATGTGAGCGAGCCCCGGCTGCCTTTTTCTGCAAGGCAGATGCTGCATCTCTATGCACAACCTGTGATTCAGAGATTCATTCCGCAAACCCACTTGCTAGACGCCATCAACGAGTTCCAATTCTGCCCATTTCTGAGTACTCTTACAGTTCCACGGCCACTAACCATTCATGTGAGACAACAGTGACAGATCCAGAGAACAGACTTGTGCTTGGTCAAGAAGAAGAGGATGAAGATGAAGCAGAGGCGGCTTCATGGTTGTTGCCTAATTCAGGGAAAAACAGTGGTAACAACAATGGCTTCTCGATTGGGGATGAGTTTCTGAACCTTGTTGATTATAGTTCGAGTGATAAGCAATTCACAGATCAATCCAATCAGTATCAACTAGACTGCAACGTACCTCAGAGGAGCTATGGGGAAGATGGAGTTGTTCCACTTCAAATTGAAGTATCAAAGGGCATGTACCAAGAGCAACAGAACTTTCAGCTGAGTATCAACTGTGGCTCCTGGGGAGCTCTTCGAAGCTCCAATGGTTCCCTCAGTCATATGGTAAGCTTTCATATATTTAATTCAGATCCGTTACTATGACCAGCATGCTGCTTCTTTCACACAAATCCATGAAGTAAATTTCTAAGAATGTCTTTGTTACTGTCATTAGGTGAATGTTTCATCTATGGACCTGGGAGTTGTGCCGGAGTCAACAACGAGTGACGCAACAGTATCAAACCCAAGATCGCCCAAAGCGGTAACAGACCAACCACCTTACCCTCCAGCTCAGATGCTCAGTCCAAGGGACAGAGAAGCTAGAGTCCTGAGATACAGAGAGAAGAAGAAGATGAGGAAATTTGAGAAGACGATAAGATATGCTTCAAGGAAAGCGTATGCAGAGAAAAGACCACGGATCAAGGGCCGGTTTGCAAAGAAGAAAGATGTCGATGAAGAGGCAAACCAAGCTTTCTCCACAATGATAACATTTGACACCGGATATGGAATTGTTCCATCATTCTGATGCTGCTATGGCAAAACTAGACTGCATGCTTGTAAATTACTTCTGGTTTGAAATTCCTGCAAGTTATTACCACGGTTTTATGCATATAGGGTCTGTAGTTTACTAGTTTTGCCTAACTAGTACGAGTTAATTAGATATACACTCATACTTAGCTGCTGTAAGTTAATACAAATTTTGCCCACTTGGTAGAAGTCCTCTTATCTATGAAATACTGCCCTACAGTCTAAATTCAAACTGATGCTACAAAGAGATATGCATTAGTATAGCTAGCTGTACCAAGAACAGTCAACACGTAACTCACCTTGCCTAAGTTCAAAGTTAATGATTCCTTTCTTGGTGACACTTTCCACATCACTTTATCACGTAGAAGATAAATGATTCCACTTATGCCGCCCCAAAGACAATTTCGCACATCCCTGAGAAAAGAAAGTTGTACTCAATATGATTTTATACCAAAAGTAGATTACAGAGACAAGTGTAAACATGTAAAACTCCAATAAAATCACACACTGAATAGTCAGGTAACAAATAACCAAGAATCCTGAGTGAACAATGCTAATAGGTACAATTACATCAACGCATATTCTTGTACTGATTAGTGATTAGCATTGGTGCTAAATCCATTCCCACGAGGTTGTCTCGGATAACAAGATTCTATCACTCACAACCACTACTAGCAGAATATGTCAATGCCTATGGACCATCCAAATGAACAAAGATATTCAGTGTGAGAAATCTATTTCTTGGTCTATCTTTTAGAATAATAGCTCACTTTTTCCAAGGTATATACTGGCACTAAAGAATAACGACGCAACCAAAAGAAAAAGGGTGACACTGTAAAGCCTTCACTTTTTGCCACCTGGAAAGGGCCAGAGATCAACTTATTTACCACTAGGATAGCTTCCCACTTCAACGGTTAAGCTGATGAATTCATGTACCAAATCAATACTTTTTAGCCATAAATGAGTCAGTTTTAGTATCCACATGAATTTACCTACCAGAGTGTTGTAAATTATGTTCTTTTGGGGCCACTTACATGGATCTCATTCATTCACTGCAGCGAGTTCTCAGACCACCAGAAAATTTATTCAGTGATCTGTTTTGATCATGCAACATAAACTTATAAGCCACACAAGCAAAACAAAGATATCCCATGTTGCATATAATACGAGCTAGCATATCATAAAGAAGGAAACTTGAAGTAGCAAAGTTTCTACTAAATTTCTTGTCAGGAATTTTTAAAATGCAATGACAACCACTTGGAGCACTATGAGTTTCAGAGCCAATAGAATGTTACTATTTGGTGTGGATTCGAGCTAGCACGTGAAAGTGCATAAAAGTGATTACCTTTTGCCAAAGGTCACTGCACTTTTCCTCAGATAGTTTCTCACAGCCATGGAAAGTGGAGAATCCGCATAAACGTACAATTACAAGCTTTATATGGTCCCTCGACTCTTATTCTCTTCTCAGTCTTTGCAACTAAATAGGGTTTTCGTTAATCTGAAAGAAGCAAAGTATTCGAAACCACGGAAACCTGATAAAGAATGAAAACAAATAAGCAATAGTGTTTTCTTGAAAATCTCGATGCAACTTTGAGGATATTGTTACATATGATCTATTACTCGTAACAGTTATCCGAAGGCCTACACATGTGAGAGAAGTTCCAAACCGCTACAACAATAAACTTAATTAGAGACTGTCAACGAGCAATAATAAGCAAAACTACTTTTTTCTTGAGCTACAAGTGAAAAGGCCAATACACAATTTACTCTTCATGAACTCGAACCACGTTACAATCTCCAAAAAATTTCATCACCAAAGCACTAAAAGCCAAAGATGCCTCAACTTATCCAACTTGGCAGGATAAAGATCTCCAAAAATGCTTACTAAAGAACCTAGAATCTTTTCTTTAGAATTCAATGATCATATAACCATTTCATAACAATTCTAAATGCCATTACATTCATCGTAAAACCAGTAAATAACAAGAACTTGTATGTTAAGTTCCAATTACCAAGCAAAAAAAAACTTTTCAAAGTTTAAAGTTCAAAATGGGAAAGAGAAGTGCGGTGTAAGCAAATATGAAAGAGGAAGAGATGCGAAAAGTGTATCCTAGGACCAGCATTTTATACAAAAAAAAAACACTCACTTTTCAGCTCTTAAGGCATAGAGTGAAGGTAGCCATATGAATTTGGCCACTAGAGCGTCCGTCAAATCTCATTCTTTTTGGACCACATAATGGGTATCATACATTCACTGGACCCAAAAGCGTAACTGGAGCTAGTCCTCAAACCTAGAGAGTATCGTATCCTGTAGCTTCCACATAGTAAACATTATGAGCATAACACCAACAAGGCAACTCCAAGTACTAATGGTTATTAGTACAGGAAAACCCACGATGCTAAACACATGAATGGGTCACCAAATAGAGTGAAGATGGTTAAATTGCATCTATGGATCATGTGGACTAGTAAATGAGTGTAGCAGAAAACTTCACAATTACCTCTGTGATCTTAGAAACATGTCCTGAAAATTCCATACAAGTGTCGTTTGTATTAGATTACTTCCACAGGTTGAGATCTAATAAAGCTACAATAAATAGTATAGAGTATCATCATAAACCCAAATTACAGAGATGTGACAACACTCATGAGTCATGTTTTGTAACTACTTACTATAATGGTTACCAAGTGCAAATTTCTACATACTATATATGATAAATCTAATTATTGCTCATGTGGACTCCAAAATGCCTTTTAAGTTTTAACTTGTGCGTCAGGTAAATTCTAATTTGTAGTCTCAAGACTACTTGGCGGATTCGAGTTTGATCCTAGAAAATCCACCGTCTCTATGTTTTTCATGTCACTTTTCCGATATGATTCTCATTACCATGACTTTATGAACCAGATTAAACATTATAACACTTTTCATCAGAAAATCCTTCGAAAGTTTCAATTGCAAATCTTTCTAAATGATGCAGATGCATTCACAAATAATGGAACAACAACTATACCATATTCACGAGTTTGTCTAACCTTTGTATAGGTAGTCAACCCATAACAGTTGGTGATGGCTCTGACACTCGAAGCCTTACTCGGAGAGATACCTGAACAGTAATCACAAGGTTCAGGATGAATATTCAACCACTTAAACTTTGTATAAAGCCAAAGAGATAAAACGAATCTAGCTTTACTTTAAATAAAATGCATATGAAAATAGTAAAAGGTGATACGAAAAAATAGTAACAATTTGCCTGCAACACCATGGCATTATCCGGACCACTTCCTCTTGAGAATCTCAGTATGGCAAGTGGCAAAACCTAAGCAACTTGTGAACGGGTCCCAACGAAGAAGTGCATAGGAGGAGATGTTTACACTTTACACTTTACACTTTACACTTTACACATAGGCCTTCCCAAAAGCTCAACTAGCTGCAAGAGGATCCAATAACATGTAAGAGCCACTAACGCTGTGCCACGTGTAGGCACTCAGGATTCGATCTCCCCTCTACTTATTCTCTCACACCAGATATAAGCTTTATTAGCCCCTTCTTTCAGATACCAGCTCCCACACCATCAAACTTACTACATCTGAGTTATTATGTTGAAACAAGAGAGTAACGACATAGGTAGTGGAGAGAACAACAGGGCACGACCCTGTGACACATGCCGGTCAAACGCCTGCACCGTGTATTGCCATGCAGATTCTGCCTACTTGTGCATGAGCTGTGATGCTCAAGTTCACTCTGCCAATCGCGTTGCTTCCCGCCATAAACGTGTCCGGGTCTGCGAGTCATGTGAGCGTGCTCCGGCTGCTTTTTTGTGTGAGGCAGATGATGCCTCTCTATGCACAGCCTGTGATTCAGAGGTTCATTCTGCAAACCCACTTGCTAGACGCCATCAGCGAGTTCCAATTCTACCAATTTCTGGAAACTCTTTCAGCTCCATGACCACTACTCACCACCAAAGCGAGAAAACAATGACCGATCCAGAGAAGAGACTGGTGGTGGATCAAGAGGAAGGTGAAGAAGGTGATAAGGATGCCAAGGAGGTTGCTTCGTGGCTGTTCCCTAATTCAGACAAAAATAACAATAACCAAAACAATGGGTTATTGTTTAGTGATGAGTATCTAAACCTTGTGGATTACAACTCGAGTATGGACTACAAATTCACAGGTGAATACAGTCAACACCAACAAAACTGCAGCGTACCACAGACGAGCTACGGGGGAGATAGAGTTGTTCCGCTTAAACTTGAAGAATCAAGGGGCCACCAGTGCCATAACCAACAGAATTTTCAGTTCAATATCAAATATGGCTCCTCAGGGACTCACTACAACGACAATGGTTCCATTAACCATAACGTAAGGCTTTTGTATATTTGTTACCCCTTCAATTTAGCATCTTCCCATAACGCAGCAGGGTGAATTCTTTCATCATACACACAAATCCACTGATCCACTGCCAACAGTTGATCTATAGCACATAGAAATTTCACCAGAAGTCTATAATAAAAACAATATATGCTTCCTTTTGCATCGACTCTCTTTAGTCCTCTTACCAGGGGGATTGAGAATGTCTTTGTTTCTGTCATTAGGCATACATTTCATCCATGGAAACTGGTGTTGTGCCGGAGTCAACAGCATGTGTCACAACAGCTTCACACCCAAGAACGCCCAAAGGGACAGTAGAGCAACAACCTGACCCTGCAAGCCAGATGATAACAGTAACACAACTCAGTCCAATGGACAGAGAAGCCAGGGTCCTGAGATACAGAGAGAAGAGGAAGACAAGGAAATTTGAGAAGACAATAAGGTATGCTTCGAGGAAGGCATATGCAGAGATAAGACCGCGGGTCAATGGCCGGTTCGCAAAGAGAGAAATCGAAGCCGAGGAGCAAGGGTTCAACACGATGCTAATGTACAACACAGGATATGGGATTGTTCCTTCATTCTGATACTCCTGTGGCAAAAAGAAAAACTAGATTGCAAGCTGTAAATTACTTTTAGTTTGAGATTATGTTAGGTTTGGTGAAATTCTTAGCTTCAAGAAGTATTACTACTGTTGTGCAAATGGGTTTGTAGTTTTGGCTAATTAAAACTATAGTATTCTTCTTTCTCTGCATTAGTTAAACAAAACCAGTCTAATTGGTACAGATCCCCATTTGTGAAATATGGATCATCAAGAAGTGAAAACGCAGATTTCACCTTGCTAACTACTAAGAGGGAAGCCAAGGTTCAAAGCCAATAACTTCCCGATAACCTGAACATGTGACACTTTCACGCCTCCCTGACAACAAAAAGATTCTACAATTCAAGTTGATAACACAGACTCCTCAGCTGTAAATCACAACTTCTTACTAAAATGAGTCATATCACGTTCCTAATTGTAGAAACCATCAGCCATATATGTTCTCGGCTTCAAGAACTGTAAGAAGAAATAAGTAATAACAACCAAGTGTATAGCTTATACTATGTGTTAATGTTAAGTGATGGATTCGAGACCTCACGTGAAAAGTTCATAAAGTGATATAAGGATGCTGCACTTTGCACTTTTTTGCACTTTTCCAAAAATCTAAGGATAGTTCAGATCGATTCTCAAAGCCATCAAATTTTAAAACCATTCCCAAACTTTACATGGTCCCTGGGCCTTCATAGATTCTCACTCTTTTAACTTCTTGCTTACAAAAAAAAAACCATTCTCCTTAATCTGAAGTAGGAAAAAGTCTGCAACTACAGCATGAGTTTGACAGAAAAATTATAACACTCTGCTTTCTAAGGTTCTTATCTTGCTTCAATGACCATATACTAAAATAGCAATTTCCTCCACATAATCCACAAAAAACTTTGGTGTCATGTGAAGAAGGCCTGAGAGTAGTTCCTAACTAACCAATAACCATTACAAAGGAAATCCACAGACTGACTAAGAAGAAGTAAAGACAGAACAAATGAAAAATGCCAAAACAGAACAACACAAGCACAGCTATATCTGAACACGCCTTAAAACACCATTTAATATATAATCATCTCTATACTTACCAGAGAGTCAGAAACCAGTATAAACCCTAACATTTATACAAATCGGAATCAGTCACCATCAAAATATAAACCCTAACATTCATTCAAACTGATTTTCGATAAAGAAACTTACTTTCAACCCGTCACAATAGATTTGGGATGATTTTGGATAAATTTGAGGAAAAATATGCGAAATTCAATAGATTGAATATGCAAGGGTTTAAGGATGTGAAATTCAATAGATTGAAAAAACACAATTTTTTGCTCAATTAGATCCAAATTCATCCCAGATCGATTTTGTCTGACGAGCTGAGATTAAAGGAGTTTACCAGAAAACCCCAAATCGGGATTGTGAAGTGAAAAGCCCTAAATTTTGAGCGACGATCGATCATCAAACTTCGAAATATTCAACAATGACGCACGCAACTGGTCTTGTCTAATACTAACGGGCTGGGCCAAAGGATCTGATATAAGGCCCAATTATTCTTGCGCGATAAACTTCTGTTTCAGGGGACGGCCCAAGTAGTCTTCCGAACTAAGCTTATCTTCTTTCAGGAAGTTTCCTTTTTTGTTGTTGCATGATCATTTTCTATCTTTATCTTATCAAAAGATAATAATCTTATCATTCACGATGAGTTATTCTAAGCATTTCGACAACGAACTTCATAATTGCACAACGGATAGTTTTAAGTAAATGAATGATATTTTTAATCATCTCATTGATTTCAGAAAGATCCTCCTCGAACTATCCTCACTGAGAATGCAGAATAATTAACAAGATCCGCGGCCTTTTGAATAATTTACTTTTCTTCAAGTATATCAAACTTGGCTTCTCTATTGGGTGAAGAGGGTTTGGTGGTAGTTGTTTGTCTTCTTTTTATTTCTCTACGTATAATTATTATAAAATTATACTCTTCTTTTCCAAATTTATGTATATAATTATAAATCTTTGTTTACAGCATCATCTTCAAATATCCATCATTTAATTATCTTCTGACAAAACAACAGAAAAACAAATAAAACCCAAACTTTGGTACGTAGTTAAACGGTTTAAAAAGTGATACCAAAGAAAGAAAATAGATAAGATTAGAGGCAGAAACTTGAAGTAATGTTTTTCTCGATCAGAACAACTCATGATGGATGATGAGTTCTTGGATCATCTGTGATAGAAGAAAAGTCTTGATCCAATTCATCCATAGACGACGGAGAAGAATATTTGTCATGTATGCCTCCTCCAAGCTTCTTCATGGATGTGATAACCTGACGAAGCTCCAAGTTTTCTTCTTTAAGACTCGAGTTCTCTTGAATAACAAGATCATTGTTGTCGGAGACTTGGTTAAGCTTATCTAAAAGCTGGTGGTTCTCGCTTCGAAGCCAAGCAACCTGTGAGAGAAGCTCATCTAAGTGTCTTTGCTTTCTCATTCTTGATCTTCTTGCTGACTCTCTGTTAGATACCATACGTCTTTGCTTCCTCTCGTTGATGACGAAGATTTCTTCAGTTGCGTCATCGGAAGTTGTGGAGTTGTTGCTTACCGGAGATTGTAGGTTGAGTTCTTGAATTTGAGGGTATTGGAGGATATTGAGGTTGTTGTTATTGGTTGAAGGGTTTAAGTTGTTGTAGTAGTTGTTCAAGTTGAAGTAGTCTTGTTGTTGCATGTTGTTAAGACTTGAGCTATCATAATTTGGCTGCATGGTCAATTTCTCTCTCTCTCTTTAGAACTCAAAGAGGGTGAGTTTAATGGTGGAGATTGGATGAGAAGGAGTGTTTATACAGCTGAGAAAGGCATACAAGTGGACCACAACTTTTTTTGCAAATTGGTGGCTTTCGTGACATTGGCTTAAGAGGGTTTTGCTTTTTAAAAAATAATTTAGATTATGTCGATATAAGACATAACCCATTGGCTATGGACATAATTTTTTTTCTTGTAAATGACTTACTGAGAGAAGTTTAAAAAAGTATTTACACGTTGCTGTGTAAATCTGCTATGGCTACTTTGCTGTTGTAAAGATCGATAAACATGTTGGTTAGAAGTCCCCATACATATATTGTATATTCATTGGTTGTCCATGCATGAGAATGAGACTTGGGAAGGAATTGAATGCTTGAATTTTATAGTAACCTTGGCTTCATGGCTTGTATGCATAGATCATAGTGTATCATATTCACATAAATTATATATGGATGTGTATATATGATGACACGTGAAGGTGCTACTTCATTATAGGATTAGTTTAACAACCAAGTGGTGGCATCTTGTCGTGTACATGTGAGTAGCAGACTAACAGGGCCATGGCCATCTAGTGGTATCTCTAAACGATACACATACAAGAAACATGATCATGATGTTCATGCAGGACATGAACTGGAAAAGGTTTCTATATCATGTTCATGCATTATGATGATAATGACACATAAGGACTTGGGTACCATATGTACATATATATTGTGGATAAAATCAAGCTTTAGATCAATGTTATGTGCTTACATCAGAGATAAAAAAAATTGTAGTTTTTAGTTGTGGGGTTTTCAAAATTATTTTAGTTTCGAAACACGATGCTTTTGTTAGCCAATATATAAAGTGGCGATGATGCCAAATAAGTCAATTTATAAAGTATATATCTTTTTCTAAATGAATTAGTTCTAACATCTACGTAAAATTAATCACCAATTTCTCTTCTTCTTCCTCTTTAGAAAAAAGAAGAAGATTATATATCTATAGGACCTTTAAGATTTGCTTCTCTTCTTTAATTAATTATTATATTGATTTCTGCATATATTAGGTCCTAGATAAACTATAAAAAAATGTGGTCTTCTACTATAATACTAATATCACACAGACAGACGTAAACAAAAATAAAGCAAACCTAAAGACTTAATAATTAATATATAAATGTTAGTAATACAATAATTAATAAATTAGAATTTTAC
The DNA here is from genome assembly GCF_000001735.4 of Arabidopsis thaliana. Classification (NCBI taxonomy): domain Eukaryota; kingdom Viridiplantae; phylum Streptophyta; class Magnoliopsida; order Brassicales; family Brassicaceae; genus Arabidopsis; species Arabidopsis thaliana. The sequence goes on along the minus strand of NC_003076.8, from coordinate 5,167,353 downwards.
CGAAAAAATGACAATCTTTTCCTATTTTTTCCACACACAAACATGGCATACCGAAGTTTCAATATACATTGTATACAAAACCCAAATCTACAGTACTTAGTAACCCATTGATTATGCATGATCTCTTAACCAATCATCCCATATCATATATAGTACTAATTAATCTTAGAGATATGTGAAATACTTGTTTATTCTTGTCATTGAAAACATTTCCAGTCTTCAGTCCTTAGCGCAATGGAAATACTCGAACCATGCATGGTCTATTCACATGATTCATCCTTTAACCCTATTTATGGTTTTTTGTTTGTCTCAAGTGGTATGTTTTTATACTTATAGAATCAATACAAAGAAGATCATATTGATACAAGAACAGAATTATTAATTCAACTCTTCTTTTATTATATATAGATATATGGTCAAAGACCACTATTTACAAAAACAAACTCCTTACTTGCACTAGGAAAGCAAGATGTGTTAGGCAGGCTTGCCTTGTCGTTTTATGATGTTCATTACAAAGGCTAAGGCAGAGGCTATAATACAATTGAGGAGCCGATGACTCAACAACCACTTAAAACAATACCTTTTATTTAGTTTAAAACCACACACACTTGTATAATGATCATTGATTAGTGATTACAAACTAAAACCAAAAGAAAATTCATTGATTTAACTAACTAACTAAGTTATAAAATGAGCGAGTGTTATCTCTTAGTTGGTCAAGATTAAGAGAATAGATGTCTGGATTTTTATATAACGATATCAAACTTTAGGAAAATCGTTTTTGAGTTTTGTACAATTAATGATTGGAGAATTGAAAAAATCGTTTTTTTGGTCTCCTCTTTTCTTTCTTGCTACTATTCTACTATTAAAAACATATCTTTCTTTAAGATAAATATAACCAAAAACTTAGGCATGCATGGGTTTATAATAATCCATCCATAGAAAGGCAATGTTAATTAAAAATATGTGCATATTGATATTGGTCCTCTTTAGATAGACTTTTTGGGTGTCGACTGAAAGTTATACAATAATGGAGCTTGTTTATTTCAATAACTAATTTCGGGTTTTACTGATGCACCTTACTATTTGAGGAAACCACATATATTCAAGAAACACTATAGTTTATGTTGAACATGTGTAGTATAGTTTTTTTTAATTCATCAGACTGGATATTCATTTGGCTGTACTTGTTGATCTCATAGATTCTCATCTGGTGACTTTAAAACTACTTTATAACTTTGTAATGTGAAATTCACAACACCTAAAAATATTTGACTGACTTAAACTTTGAAATTCCCTGTTGATGCATAATATGGCAAATTAGAATAAAATAGAGTGTGCATATCACTGTGTTAGTCAAACGAAAGGCAAATACACACCATCAAGTCATATCATTTAGACAAAGTCTATTTCATCTTTATTTCAGTCTCATGTCCTTTGCACGGTTTGTTCTTCTTCCACAGCCTCAAGTTCTTTTTCTTATTTTATCATTTTCTACTTTTTTCCAATTTGCTTTTTCTTAGTGTTTCCTTTTCTGATATTCTTTTAGTATTATTTTTCACTGGATCATAAACTATAAAGTGTTTTTGAATGTTTCATTGTTTTGGTCCCATCAATGACACTACCACCTGAAATTGGCCTACCTTGATTTTTCATTTTTTTTACCAAAGAATTCCCTTAGATCTTCTATTCTGTTAAGAAATTTATAATTTTGTGTAACTGTAATTTAATCTAAATAGTACATGCCATGTAAATGTTGTCGTATCTAAACATGCTATTCTAACTAAAACAAAAACATATAACTTTTGTCACATTTTTCTAACATATATATTATATTTTGACTCGTTGGTAATTGTTCTTGAAACTCTTTTTTGGTCAGATTATATTCATCGGCCTCTTAATCTTTAATACCATATGAGAATTCGAAATTCCACGATCTTCTTTGTTAAGCAAACTCCAAAAATCATCAACATATTAATTTATTGTTATAATGTTTTTTTAATGAAAAATGGATGATGTCATGATGGTACACCTGATTGGTGGATTAAGGATAAGCCAATCACCAAATCAAAGTCTATTGTATCATCACACCTTTTACGATAATTTTTATAATTCTACACCTTTTGTTTTTATGAAAATATTATAATTGTATATCCATTTTATACTATGGTATTTTGTTTTCGTACCTTTAAATAATTCTATCCAATTTGCCAAATTAAGAATACTTATAAATATGTTTTAACTATATATATATATATATATACCTAACTTTTTATTAATATTTGCGGTGTAAATTTGATCTCTTGTTTAAATAATCTTTATCAGATAATCAAATATTACAAAACTACATGATCTATTAAATTATTGTATCTTAGGCACGACCGTAGTCCATCATTTCTCTAATTTAATAGAAAGATATGGAGAAAGGCCAAAACAAATATGCTAAGATACTTGTAAACTTTACTAAGGTCTTGCTCCACTAACCACTATTACTGCCAATTTTTACAACTATATATTGCCAGTCCTAATCATAATAGTTATGATTATGCTAATAATTTTACGAATTCTCAAATAACCCACTTATCATTGCCTAACTGTGTTTTCCTTTGTTTATTTTAGTTCTTTTTAGTTTTTAAAAAGAATTAGTGTGCTTATGTTTTGTATATATCAAAGCCAGATTTTACAATTTGAGTAGGAAAACGAACTATAAGATAACAAATTTTACCCATGCAAATTTAATCACACAACACAATCACAAGTTTACCCCATGAAATTATTAGTCTAAAATATGATTTACGTTGAATTTTTAACTTGATAATCTTGTCTAGTTATTATTGGTTGAGAGTACGTAGTTGATGTGCATTTTGGTCTAGAAAGCTTAATGTCCCTTAAGGAGAAGAGAGAGAATCCTAAGAGACAAGAAGACAAAGTGGGAGAACGTCACTGAAGACTCGAGCGCAAATGTCAATCCCAAAATGATTGAGGTAATAATTATCTAATGAAAACATTTCAAATGGTGTGATGAATTTGTTTTGATGTGATGTTATTCACCCACTCCAACTACATTACGTTTTATTTTGATTTTCTTATACTTTTTTCATTGCAGTTCACTTATTTAATCCGTTTGTACTTCGAAACATATCCACACAAATAAAGTTTTAAAACGTCACAAATGTTTAGTCATTTAAAGATATACTGTATATAGCTTTGGTAAGATGAGTCTAAACTGAGGAACATGGAAATTCTTGCCAAATTCCATATACTAGATCATTTGCAAGTAGTTAATTGCAACTCTCTATGGTTGATGTGAACAACGTAAATGACGCACAAGGTTTAAAATTAAGATTTCATAGAGGAGCTTATAGTTTTAGAAGTTAAGAAATTTTCTGTGTGGAGTATTTGTTACATCGAATGAGACAAGAGACATGATTATCGCATATGAGAGGATAAGCAAATAGTGTTGAGCCAAATGGGTATCCAAGAGCCAGAAAAAAAAATTAAAAAAAATCTAAGATTATTAAAAAGAATTTTTATTAAAAAAAATCGACACTCAATGTTTGAAGTTTGGCTCTTTAGAAATGTAGAGTCACTATAAGAGAAAAGAGGGAGCCACTGCCAGTGAAAATGACTTTTAACTTTAGTTTTGTTTAACAATCTTATTGCTAATGGACTTTCGGTTCATATTTCAAGTAGTTAGTGAAAATGAAACATGAAAATATAAATAAATAATTCAAAAGCTTTTAAACAACTAATTAAAAATTGACCTAATTGGCAAAATTCAAACGCATGCGAACAAAAAAAATTGTGTATAGAGTATGGTCGTGTGGATACCCAAATACACGTTCATGTGGAAATTCTTAGTATTTGTAGCTTCCAAATAAAACCAAATTACACCAATTTAAACTAGAGATTCTTTAGTGGACTAAAAGGCCCGTACTTTGGATTAGATCAGGTCCATATGAGACCCATTCCCAGAAGACCACGTTTAACCGGACCAAATCCATCGTTTTAATATGTTTTTGGTTAACCACAAGGTGGTCACAGACTCACATGACTTGACTCTGGATCCGCCGGATTCATCACATCAGACAATGGATTAGCCCCATGGCAACAACATCTCATCTCTAATTGATTCAAATCCTAGATAACACAAACGGTAAAAATAACATGATTGAGCTTTTCACTTTCTTTCACGTTTTACAGTAGAATCTTGCGCTGTTAAAGCAACAAAACCACATCCGAAAAAAATCATATTTAGAACTAATCAAAGTCGGATCAACAATTAAATATAACCTCTGACTGCAATTACCTGCAAAGTCTAATAAGATTAATGAACCTAAATAACTTGCAAAAAGATATGGCTAAAAAATGTATGCTTCCTATTATCTAGAACCAATATGTACATCATATCAACGAGGAACAGATCGTTACTGATTAGACAATTATCGAAGATATAACGCACAGTTACTCCTTCTCTACCCGAGCATCGACTCCCTTTCCAACCCGCCACTACCACGCCTTCATGCTCTCCTCTTCCTTTCATACTCCAGATCATCAGTAGGAAGCTCATGCCGACAAACCGGGCAAGTATTCCTTATCCCCAACCAAGGTATTATACACTCTCCATGATAGTAATGCTTACAAGGAAGCCTCTTAACTTTCTCCTTAAACACAACCTCATCTTTGCATATCGCGCAAACAATGCTCACACTGCTCAATTCTTCAATGGTAAGCTCCACATCAGGAAGACCATCTACTACACTTTTGGATGCAGGAGGAGTTCCTTTGATTCCAGTCTCGTTATCAAACATTTGTCCTATGATAGCATTGTAATCCATAGGAGCATATCCATCTACACTATCTAGCCAAACTTCAACATCCAAATCCATAGGAGCAGAGTTTGTCATGTTATCGTACAATAATATTTCCCAAGCATCACTATAAATGGATGCTGCAAATTCCATTACTACTTCGTCTTCTTCTTCTTCTTCTTCTCCCTCCATACTAGCATAGGCAGGTTCTTGAACCAAGTGGATAGCGTTATTGAAATTCTCCCATTCCAATACTTCATCAACCACCATAGCTTCCTCTCCAAAGAGATTATACTCAACAGGAGTAACACCCCTACCAACTTCGACCCCAACCCCACCTGAATCACCAGGTAACTGACCCGAACCCGACCTTGAACCTAACCCGATTCCAAGCCCTAAATCTACATCCTGATCCCAAATATTGAAATAACCTGGAGTACTAACCCTCTGATTCGAACTTACACAAACCTCACGGACCGTGTCGACCTCGTACGACTCTCGATCGAAGAAATCGATGAATTCAGGTTCTGCATACATAGAATCCGATCCAGAATCTGAATTCGACTCTAGAAACTGGTAATATGTATTGCGAACGCCGATTTCCATCTGATTGGAGAAACTCATAGCTTCACAATCCGGTTGGTTACCAGATCGAGAAACCTCCACGTTGGTTGAGCTACCACCGTCACCGCCTTCTTCTTCCTCTGCCTCAACGTTAACGTTAATAGAACAACCGAAAAGTTTCGCCGACGACATTGCTGGAGTTTTCGGGTTCAGAGAGAAAAGAAAAACAAAATTTGACAAGGTTAAAAGATTCGTATCTCTCTATACATAAAAAAAGATTTTAAGATGATCACATTATGACGTGTATCGTCTCTGTTACTTTCACTCGTGGGCTGGGCTTTACGATTATGCCGTGGAAAACTTTGAAAAGGAAAAAAGGAAAAAGAAAAAAGTAACGCCGTTGCCGGGGATCGAACCCGGGTCACCCGCGTGACAGGCGGGAATACTTACCACTATACTACAACGACTTATTTGCTCTTCTTTCTGTTTTATCGTTAATGAACTTGTTTGTTATACAATTTGTTTGCTGCTTAGGATCAAAAGTTAATGATACTCCATGATTATTGTTTTCCTCGTTTATGTATCAATCATATTGCCAATAAAAACTGGAAATAATGATGAAAGATTCATAGAAAAGTGTTACTGATGAAAACTTACACATTACAAGGTTTTTTTAAATAGTCTCTAACAGATCTGAAGAATCCAATAGAGACTTATAAGTTGTTTGTTGTAGAAGTCTGCAAAAATGGTGAAGTGCTAGGATCAAAAACGCAGAACTGTGATAACAAATGTTTAAGAAAAGAAAAGAGAAAATCTTTTGCAAACAAAAATATAAAATTCTTGTGTAAACATTCGCCCTATGATGTTGAGGCAAAATCTTCTGTTGTCTTTTGGCGTTTGAGCTCTGGCTCACCCTCGATGATATCTTCTTCGGGCTCTTCTTCTTCTTCTTCTTCTTCTTCGTCTCCTGCTTCTTTATGATTGTTATTGAGATGACCGTTTACTGCTTCATGACCAAGAAGCGATACATGTTTGCTTGTGATTGTACGACCTGCCCTTATCTTGGGACCCCAATGCTTCTCTGGGTTTGGTAGAAACCGGGCTACTTTCTTCGCCTGTGCTTTACTAAGCGAACCGACGTGGCGCGAAAAGTCAGCCTGTCCGAAAGAAAGCGGTGTTTAAAGATTCAAGTTTGGAACTTTAAATATATAAACAATGAATGAAGCATTACAACAATGGCTTAGTGAAAGAGAGACCTGATGAGATGGTTCTTTAGATAGAATCACACTTCCAGGATGTTCAGGTGATTGCGGCTTTATGGGATGATTTTTCACCTACAATCAAACAAACGAGTTCATTCATTATCAATGAGGAAAAGAAATGACATTCAAAGCTTGTGCCTTTAGACTTAAATGGTTGGTTTACCCAGCACCGCATGATGTCCCAGATAATCTCCATTGGAGCATCAGTTTTAATCCCAAGCGGGTTCACATGGGACCCAGAGACACGGTACTTTGCATTGATTACCGCTGATCGAAACAAAGCAGCTGATGGTGAAGTACATTTTAGCGTTGCAGAGAGACTATGCAGGCTCAAAAAGAGAGGAACATCTGGCAATTCCTGGAGACAAGCCAAACATTTAGGGATTTAGAGAAATTGATCAAAACCAAAAACTAAAGCTATCAGAGTGTGGAGGAGAGTTTTGCCTCTGAGATTGTGGTAAGAACAGCGCAAATTCGGTCGTAAGCAGGATATCTGTCTTTCATGGATTTAACACCGTTTAGTATCGAATTCACCCATTCTTGATCGTGGATTGGAGCAGACCATATTGGTCCACCCATATTATATTTCTTTCCACAATGAGTGCAATCCTGAGGAACAACAGGACCAACTCCAGGTAGATATCTCACACTGTTATTCTGTAAGAAATTATAGAAGAGGATTATCAGAAAAGGCAGCTTTCAAAAACTACTAAACTAACATTGCAACGAGACAGCCACAAAACCTTAGGGAGAGATCTTCCAACAGACTGAAGATGAAAGGAATCACAACCAATGCATTGGTAGACATATGAGAGCTTTAGTGGAGTATTCTTCATTGCACTCGCCGAACTGCATTTCATAAAGCTTCAATCTTTACTTCCCTTTAATTGAGAGGAACAGTTTGAAAAGAAAGGAAAACTCACGTGTAGACGCGGACAAAAACACGAACGTAGAAATCCATTTGGACCGATAGAACAGGAACAATATACCGCTTGTAGCGATTTGCATGGCTCTGCAAATAAAAATATGACCAAAGTCAATATATCAAAAACAAAAGCTTTTTAGAAAAGAAATACCAGTCGAGCATCTTTAAAACAATCAAAGCCTGGAAGATTTGGCGAGAGTGAATCAATTCAACGGTAGCAAAAAATTACCTCGATGCTGGCGAGGAGGATCCTCAAAGCCATCTCATGACAATATTTCCCTTTCAGTGGATAAGAGCCATATCTAACAACAGACAGATTTAAGACATTCAGACAAAATCAAAGATATTTGTTTTCAGAATAAGGTAATGAAGGAGTAAAATCTCACTTGGAATAGCAGACCTCGCCGTTAGCTCCACATAACACTGCCATGTCAGTTGCTGTACACATCAGCAAACCACCATCGGCAACTGATTGAACAGCTGAGTCAAGGAAAATAGACGGCGCACCATATGGGTCAAGATCAACCTAAGACATCACTGAACCAAGTTAGTTATGTGATCAATAAGATGAAAAGATTTTGCAAAAATTGGATACTTACCACATCAAAATCTTTTGGGTGGCTGAGCATGTGAACACGAGCATCAGTAAGATGTGACTCCACCTTTGAAGTAGACATCAAACCATTGAACTTAATGTTTCTCTGGCAGGCTTCAACCGATGCTTTAATAGGAAAATGGAAATACTATATTATTCTGGGATGTTAGGACGAAAGAAAAGTAGAGTCTCGAACCTCTTCACAAGCACAAACGTTGAGAAGGAAAAAATACCTGGGTCATTATCTAAAGCCACAACTTGACCAATTCCTTCAACTTCACGAGCATACCTCAAAGCCCGTAGCCCTGAAGCTGACAGGGCCTATAAAATAAATAACACAAGAAAAAGTTATCAACTAGAAACGCATAATAAGCAACGAAATAAGAAAACAAAAGTACAGCTATTACAGTCATAAAGGAAAGAATATAGGTAAACCTCAAGCACTCTTGGTGGTTTGAGTTCCCTTCGTGCAGATTCATATGCGGTCTTAGCAGCTTCCTTTGGTCCATCCTGAGTTGTTACTTCGTGTTCTCCATTGGTTTTTCCATTATCGTCACCGTTTTCAGTAGGAGTTTCTTCCTTGGAAGTTTCAGAGACATCCTTCTCAACCACTTTCCCAGATGATCTAGCTCTTTTAGATAACATAGCCTCATGCTCTTGCTTGCGTTTGATTATAAATGCCCTTAGCACAGCAATAGACATGTCCCTATTGTTAACCTAACCATAAAACAACACGCAATTAGTTTAGCTCACACTTATATCCATATGGATTCACACAAGAGAACATAATTGCTAAGAAGGATTTGGGATCAGTTGCCTTCAAATTTCTCACTAACACAAGCATGACACTAATCCATAACAAGAAAAAAACACTAAATTTGAAATCTTAAACCAAGATAAAATGCTCAAAACTAATACTTGATCAATCCTAAGATTGCCCTTGACATAATTCAATCAATTATCACCAAAGAGGAAGAACCTTTGCAGAAAATCAAATCATATAGCAAACCTGAGCTTTGTTGAAGAAGACTTGGTTCTTCTTGTGCATAAGAACCTCAGCTTCTCCTTCCTTAATGACAGTATAATCATTGAGATCCGTTTCCATTGCTGATCTCAGATTCTTCTCTTTAGGAGCAGAGGATTCAGAAATTGAATTACCAACACGAATCTGAAACCCGAATGGCAAATCACAAAGCTTGAATCTATAGATATGTGAATAAAGATGTCGAAATTTAGCGACTGGTTTGAGTGAAGCTTGAATAAACCCTATCGCTTCAAGCTTTGTTGCAGTTTCAGAGAGACACAAAGGTGAAACTCTAAAGAGGCCGTACGGGTTTGGAAGCGAGTAACGGAGTATACTAAGTTGTTTAAACCCTACAAATCGTTTGGAGAAATTCATTTATTTAACTTTGGGATACAAATTGGTGAAATCAAAAGATACGGGGTCAAAATTGAAATTATTAAAAGAAGGAAAAACAAAAAAGTGGCCTATACAGGGATCGAACCTGTGACCTTCGCGTTATTAGCACGACGCTCTAACCAACTGAGCTAATAGGCCATATCTGATAAGCTCTAGATATGTAAAATATTTACCCGTTTGAAATAAATTCAGGATATCATTATCATCAAGTTAAGAAGAAGGAACGAGAGAAGAGAAGAGAAAAAGGAAGACGACGATGCAGAGTTTAACGTCAAACGAAGTTGCGGGTTTGGCAGTTGGGGCTCTGCTTCTTGGTGCCACCATCGCTGCTCCTAAAGTTGATGCTTTTATCGCTGCTTCTCAGAGAAGGTAATAAAGCTTTTCAAGTTCATTACATAAGATTTCTGAAATTCCACAAAATCCAACTTTTTGCTCAATCTTTCATGTTCTGAGTGGAACCCATGTCGTGTTATATCCTGTTTTGGATTTAAACCGTGTGGATTTGTTTTGTTGTTATGTGATAATGATGATGCTTGTAGTAGCTGCTTAGAATTGCAATGAGCTGCTTGATTTTAATCCAAGAGGGTTTGATTTAAACTATTTTTTCATCCTTAAGAGTTTCTTTGTGATCTGTAGTTTGGAAGGATAGATTCTGAATGAAAAAAAAAATCCATTGTTGAGTTATGTTTTTAGTTTCAATCTCCAATGGATTACATTTTTTTTCTGAGTTCACACCATGTGAAAGTAATGGTTTTCCTGAAATTCTGTATTCCTCACTGAAAGATCTTTTGATTTTTGAAATATTCAGGTATTGAATCATTCTTGATCTTGATTATGGATTCTGAAAATCTGACCTTTGTAATGAGACATGATCTTAAGACTGTTCATTGTGGTTGCTGACGGCTATAAGAAATGTTCTAGAGTGTTGTATGTCCATGGCTGAATGACATTAGACTTGTTTTTGAATCTATAACTTGCCATCATCATATGTTTCTAAACACAAGTTTTGCAGATCTCTTGGCATGTGTCGAAAATGTGGAGATCTTAAGAATGTAGCTTGTGGCCGTTGCAAAGGAACAGGAACAATCAAATCAGGAGGATTCTTTGGTTTCAGTGACTCATCAAACACAAGATCAGTGGCTTGCGATAATTGCCAAGCCAAAGGTTGTTTCCCTTGCCCTGAATGCTCAAAATCTTGACCATTTTCTCGGTATTTTATAGTTGTTTCATCTTCTTGACACTATGATAAGTGTAATCGGTCCATTGGTAATGGTAATGTTAAAGTTGAAGAATGTCTTGTTTATTCGAGAAGTCTCTTATTCCAATTCTTGATCTGTTACTGCAAATAAGGCACTTTGCTTAGATGTACCGGATGCTTATGAATTACTGAGTAGGTTAACTTTAACCGGGTTTTATCGTCATTAAACCGGAGAAATTCATCTAGTAACCAAATGCTCTGCTGGACCTTTCTTTCAGTGAGCAACTATAGGTGGGTTTTTGGCAGTTGATGTACCATAATTGGTGCAAACACACATTTTTCTTGAATTTTTGTTTAACTTAAATAAAGTTACTTCGTTTTCTTGTTTTTTTTAATATGAATAAAAAAAATCAACCATAACTGATAGTAGGTTGGTTATCTTTATCAAAACAAATAAAGTTAATAGGCAGAAAAATAATTGTCTATAGAATCAATTATGAAAATGCCATTTTTTGGGATGGCATTTGTGGATTTTGCCCTTTTTTTAATAGTTTGTGAATTTTGCCATTTTTCAGGTTACGTGAATGAATATACGTTTTATTCATTATGTTTGGGTTTACTCGGTTGTGGTTGTTCTTAGGGTTTAGTATTTTGTGTAAACTACGTATTTTTACCAAAAAAAGTCCGAAATCCATATATTTTTAAATCTTAGAAAATGGCTTATCCGTAAGATTTTAGTAAAAATGGCAATTTCAAAAGATCTCTATAAAAAATGGCAAAATCAACAATAATCCCTTGTCTATATGGTGGTATTTCTGCTAAAAGTGACTTATGGGTAGATTTTTTAGCTTCATAGATTCTTTGTCGAAAAAAAATTACTTTGTACATTTTAGTGGAGTTATTTAAATTTCCCAATTGAACAAAACCATATATTGATGAAATTCGCAAATGCAATCCAAAAATAAATATGTTCCACTCTTTTGGTTAGCTTTTAACTAAAGATGCGTTTTACTTTATGTAAGTGGTTGATCTTTTGGCAATGGGGGACAATGACTATACAATCTAAGAGATCATTTTAACGAATATCATTCATATTTCATCCTCTTCTTCAAATTTCAGTTTCACTAATTAACCACGTTTCAATTGTAGTGTATCGCGAGCTGTAAATATTATCTAATTTATGTTACATAATCATAACTGTAATCTTTATTAGACAAAAACATATATACCTCACTGCAAACACCTTCAAACATGGATAACTTGATTTAGGCATACAAATATTATTTCTCATTTATTTGATATGACCTATATTATGTGGCTATTTTATCAGTTTTAGTGTTTTTTATGATAATTGAACCACTTAAATGTTTATCTCATTTTTCAATTTATTTTAAACTGAATTAAAAAGTAAGAAAGTATGATCCAATAAGGCATCGACACATGGAAACCCATTTTAAGGTAGAAGATGCTTTTCTGCGGCTTCTGAAAACAACTAGAAAATGATATGATACGTTGCTTTCATTTATTGTAAGTATTATTTAGTTTTAATTCACGCGCTTCATATCCAGCTGCAAGACTACTACAACTTGCAATTATGAGACTCTCGTTAGAAAATTACCAGGTATAATTTAAAAACAAAAAGAACTAGAATATATTGGCAATTATTTGAAGTAAGAAAATATGAGATTCTTGACCGAGTTGTTAAACTATCAAACCCAAAAGTTTTGGTTAAAAAATAAGCTAGTACTATGTACATATGTTTTATGTTGAAAATATATTAAACTGTATGTAAGAGGGAGTGTACTTTCATTTTAGATATACATTTCCAGCTAGTACGAGGTCTCTATATATAAACTTTCTTAATATCGCTAAACAAATTTTACTTTCAAGTTTGTAATGTGATAAGTGAAAGACCGTATATACATACACATGTTAATCAACTGATAACCTTTGTGCCTCGTGTGTCTAGTTACTAGTCAACCATCAAACGTGCATGATGCTGTTTTTCTTAGAGTACTATTGTTGTGTTATATATAACTAAACATAAACAATTTGCTATTATGATATAAACATAGAATTTTCAAGCAATGATATGTTTAGATGTTTTGTATAAATATTCCATAAATAGTAGACACCCATATATACACAAACATGAATTCTACCTGAGGAGAAACACATAGATGTTCAAATTAAATAATAACCCTATAATGAAAACTCTAAAGTAAGTAATACGAAATAAAAATTTATCCTTTAAATAACATATAAACATATATATACAAGTTTAATTGGTAATTGTATCACAAGAGCCAATTATTTGGTGACTGTATCACACGTGCTTAAAGAGAGCGTGGGAATGAAAGTAAAGAAGAATAAAGAAGCAGAGAGATGGGCTAGAAATGAGAAAACACACCAAACCCTAACCTCACCCTCACACATTTCTTATCTTTTGCTCTCAATAGATTCCATTGATTCAAAACAAAATTTTCATTAAGATTTCACAACCTCCACACACTTCCAAACACAATTAAAGAGAGGAAAAAGAATCAATAACCCTATAAATAAAAAATCAGACAAACAGAAGTTTCCTCTTCTTCTTCCTTAAGCTAGTACCTTTTGTTCTTGAAATTAGGGTTAATTTCTTTTTTCCAAATACCATCAATTCTCCAGACCATAAAAACTCAAAAAGATCAGATCTTTCCTCTGAAAAAGAGATACCCAACTTATGTTTTTGTGTGTCTGTATATAGATAAACATTACATACCCATATTTGTGTATAGACATAAAAAGTGGAAATTAAGGTAACAAAAAGAAATGGGAAGAGGAAGAGTAGAGCTGAAGAGGATAGAGAACAAAATCAACAGACAAGTAACGTTTGCAAAGCGTAGGAACGGTTTGTTGAAGAAAGCTTATGAATTGTCTGTTCTCTGTGATGCTGAAGTTGCTCTCATCATCTTCTCCAACCGTGGAAAGCTCTATGAGTTTTGCAGCTCCTCAAAGTAAACAACTCTCTCACTCTTTATCAGTTTCTTGATTGAGTTTTTGCTAGATCTGAGCTTAGATCTTTGTCTCAAGGACTTGTTATATATAGATCACACGATCTTGATTTCTACGAAGTTGAGTTAATTAGATTTCTTGATTTCATTTTCTAGGGTTTTTTTCCAATTCTTGAAATTTAAGATCTGGTTTTTTTGTTGTCAATGATTTAGAACTGTGAATTTTGTAATCGAATAGATTCCAAATCCTGATATGCAATCTGAAAAGTTTTATATAATTAATATATGTCTGTGTGATTGGAAACTTAAAAGTTGTTCACAGATTTCTATGAAAATTACAAGTATCCAACGTAGAATGATAATATATGGTTACATGCATTAACCATTTGTTAGTTCATCATACTTTATGGTGGTTAAAACTTCAAACGCGTGTATATCTGTGAAGGCTTTGATTGTTTGTTTTTTCTTAAAAACAATGTTTAATAGATTTTTAATTATATGTTAAAATAGTTTTGCTTACATGCATTCAAGAAAATATAGCGATTAATTCCTTTTTTCAAATCACAATTTGTGAATCAAACGAAAACGTAAGATATTGCTTGCAAATGATAGGATTGAACTATTGATATTTGTAAATATAAATACGAAACTTTACGTTTGAAAGTTGAAACAATCAAATCCAAATCAACTCGTATATAATCAGATAAATAATGGAAACAATCTTCAATTTTGATGGAAGAATACTTTAAAACTTGAAGAGCTTTTTTTTTATGGTGATTTATAGGTTTAGATCTCCAAAGTCAAGTATGATCTTTTTAATAAACTCTTATTCTCTCTTTTTGAGTTATTTTCAGCATGCTCAAGACACTTGATCGGTACCAGAAATGCAGCTATGGATCCATTGAAGTCAACAACAAACCTGCCAAAGAACTTGAGGTGTTCTTAATTCAAATACTATTTTAGATTCCTATCATATCATTTCAAGAAAGATCTTTTTTAAAAGTTTGTTTTCGTGAAATATTTCAGAACAGCTACAGAGAATATCTGAAGCTTAAGGGTAGATATGAGAACCTTCAACGTCAACAGAGGTACATATCTGTCTACCTCCGTATATTTACTCAATTCTGTATCCATGTAGATTCATATTTGTAGGTGTGTGTGGCTTTTGTTGGTGCAGAAATCTTCTTGGGGAGGATTTAGGACCTTTGAATTCAAAGGAGTTAGAGCAGCTTGAGCGTCAACTGGACGGCTCTCTCAAGCAAGTTCGGTCCATCAAGGTATCTTTATACATGGAATCAATGATTCAAATGAGATTAATTTGTGTTGTTTAATTATAACTACTATGGTGGTATGATGATTGTTTGCAGACACAGTACATGCTTGACCAGCTCTCGGATCTTCAAAATAAAGAGCAAATGTTGCTTGAAACCAATAGAGCTTTGGCAATGAAGGTATAATTACAGAATAAATGCATTTGGTGCCTTGCGATCAATCTCTTTCACAGAGTTTAAGTTTCTAAACATTTTTGGAAACATCTCTAGTTTTCTTGTTTCTGATTATAGTCTTTTGGTGAAATGTAAATGTTTAGCTGGATGATATGATTGGTGTGAGAAGTCATCATATGGGAGGAGGAGGAGGATGGGAAGGTGGTGAACAGAATGTTACCTACGCGCATCATCAAGCTCAGTCTCAGGGACTATACCAGCCTCTTGAATGCAATCCAACTCTGCAAATGGGGTAAATCCTTTGCCTTAAACAATCATCTGCAAATCAGCTTGTGTACTTCACTACTAAGATTGTACTTATATAAGGTTCTTTAGTTACTTGGTGTAAAGAGGATCATCAATGTGTGTGAACCTTTTAAGTTGCTGTTTTGGTGATGATGATGATGATGACAGGTATGATAATCCGGTATGCTCAGAGCAAATAACTGCGACAACCCAAGCTCAGGCGCAGCAGGGAAACGGTTACATCCCGGGGTGGATGCTCTGAGAGTCATGTGCTGTGTTAAAGCTCACCAACAAAAGATCTTTTATATATATAAAAGTATAGACACAAGACTTTGGATTT